>NC_053023.1:198120123-198241984 GCF_003073215.2 Triticum urartu
ACATAATACTCCAAATATTATCAGCCAGATTCAGTACAGAGCTCCTATTGTACAAATAACATATACTTTACAATCTCTACACATAATAAGCTCATACAAGCTCTACAAGCTTTACACGTGATACGGTGCCCTGGTGTTAACCCTGTAGCTCTACAAGTGTCTTCAATCTTCTTCAACATGGAGCTCCTTCGGTAGAGAGCACAAACTGGGCACCTGCATCATCACAGGAAGGCAATTTTAGATCATAAAAACGAATGTTCCAAGCACAGTTTAGAGAAAAGAACCAAGTAAATTTGCCCTCAATCATACAAACAAAGTTTAGAGAAAACCAAACATGAACAAGCACTTATTATGCAGTTTTTAAAGTTTTTAATACATTTATTTTCTATTAGCAAAACTGAATATGCTACTTCCTGATTCATGGTTGCATAGTTCAGCTAGCTACACCAGTTTGCTCTCATGCAAAAATTAGAAAGAAAAAAAAGAACAACAAATAAATCAACACTAATTTATCTAACACATATAGTAACTTGCTGATATAACTTGTATATTTGTCGACGGAAAACGGGATGCAAAATCATGTTTCAGTCCAGATCAATCTATCATGAGAAAACATGTATAACTCCCACTAGAATTTTTTAATGCAGTTGTGAATTATCCTGAAAACTTGTGCACTTAATGATGGTTAGATCCATCTTACAGAATAGTCAGCTTCCAATATAAGTTAGGTACAGAACAGAATGTATAAGCACGAAGTAAGATAGGCCATGCATCAAACACAGAAATAATTTTACTAGGTAGCAGCATAGTAAGTTGGTTTTTACTAGGTAGCGGCATAGTAAGTTGTGACATTTAAAAAAACCAGTAAGAAAACCACTGGCGGCTACTCCAGCCCGCTGCTCTCCTCCTGGACACCGCCGCTGTATATTTAGCTAGCAATCATCAGCAGCAAGTATAGAGTAAACTGGGACTTTGTTGTAGCTACAGAAACTGAAACAACACACACATCATGGAATTTCATATCATAGCCAACAAATATTTTACCAGAACACAGGGTGTTCTTCTCTGTATTTTAGAAACATGCAAACAAAGGTTTCAGTAAAAATAAACAAGTGGAGTAGACAAATTATCAGCAAGAAATCAATGGCCAGATGAGCACCACCACAACAAATCGGCACTAACACTTGGTCATCGACGTGATGCCCAAGCAAAGAACCAGCTCGCACACGCAAGATGATGATTGCATACATACAAATCATGTGCTGGCAGAAAAAAATCCAAGCATGAGCTCATCTTCTCTCTCTGTTTGGTAACTAACAACCTAAATAAAATAAAATAAAAACATGACTTCTTCATACAGATCCCTCTAAAATTCCTTGGGACAAGTGCATCACATATTCGTCAACTTAGCAGCAGAAGTAGTGAGCACAGGAAGAGGGGGATGGAGATGGAGGAGCTACCTGCCGCGATCGCAATGGAAGCAGAGGAGCAGACCCCTCCTGCCCCTCCCCCACAAGTAGGACAGGGCTGCCGGCTGGGCACGCCCCTACTCCTCCGCCTCCTCGAGTAGGAGACCCCCTTCCCCTACTGCTGCTTCGCGCGCCGCATCACTAGTCACTTCCTCATGCAAGAAGTACACAATAAATAGACAGACGGTTAGTGAGGTACATTTTCACAGCAACAGAAGCCTAGAATTAACATAAATGCACACTCAAATGAAGTCACTAAGATACTTATGTCCACCACATGGTGTAGAATTATGTGGTATATAATTGCAACACATGAACCAAAAGAGAAATAACATCATCACCAAGAGTTTCTGATGATAAGCATAGCTCCCTACAAAAACAAAGACCCAACCACTGTTCCAACTTGGAAAGGTTCAGAGAAAACAAAGCATCCAGTCCAAGGATACCACCCGCTACATTCAGAAATGTATAGCAATTACCTTGTTCCCTGATAAGTCAGTCAGAACACCTCGTCCCTTCAAGTCACAAATGAACTTGACAGGTAGCTCAGGGATAGAGCATCACACAACATTATATAGCTGCTTCTTATCTCAGAAGCACAACACACAAACCAGCTAGTATTTTTCTCAATTCAGGTAAACCACATCCTCAACAGAGCACGTTGAGAGCATCGGTATTCCACCACGCACACCGAGTATGGGATAAAGGATGGAGATCATTCACGCGAAATTGGCCAAATTATTAAACGATACTACTACATTTCACCACTGCAGTTGGTTAAACGATACTAGTGCATGTTCAACAGGCATAAGCGAACGATACGCAACACAGATAGATAGACATTCGGTAGGTTCCATCTCATCTCACGACCATAAACTAAACCACCACACGAGACTGATA
Source organism: Triticum urartu (assembly GCF_003073215.2). Lineage (NCBI taxonomy): Eukaryota > Viridiplantae > Streptophyta > Magnoliopsida > Poales > Poaceae > Triticum > Triticum urartu. Next base: position 198,122,493 of record NC_053023.1, read on the forward strand.
ACATAAACTGCCACACGAGACTTGATAACTTAAACAGAGACGATAAGTTGATAAGCTGGTGGATTTAATGGCCGGCGGCCGACCTCCTAGTTGCTGTTCATGCCCTCCAGCGGCGGGGGCGTTGATTGGCCTGGCTGACACTGATGGTGCGGCCGCCAAGCTCCTGGCCGTCCTAATCTACACCATGGCTTGCTGACAACCCCACAAACAGGCTGCACAATAGCAGAATACACACGAACCAGATTGGAGTGTTACCTTTGTTGTGGCCATGGATGGCGTGGAGAAGAGGAGGAGGACGGCCACCGGATGCCTGGAGCAGGAAGAACGAACGAACACCTGTACTGCAGAATGAATTGTGAGGAAATTTGTCAAGGGGGAGGGCCGGAGCGGGGAGAGAGATTCATGGACGAGATTCGGGAGTACCTCAGCAGCCAAGTAGGAGCGGAGGACGATAGTAGTCCGACATCTCTTGTATAGCAGCGGAACATGAGCGAGAGGAGGTGAGGTGGGGTGGGGTACGGCGGCAGTGAAGAAGGTCTTGTCGCTGACCTCGGAGAGCACGGTCATGGCCAGCGACTTGGTGAGCCCCTGCAGCAGGAAGGAACCAAGCAAAAAAACAAGGTCAATTCAGCAACCTCCACCTGCGCCACGCAACAAGAAAGAGAGGAGAGAGGGGGAGGGAGGGGAGCTGACCTCGAGCAGAGACGGCGACATGGCGGCCGGCGACGGAGGGAGGCGCCGATTCCGGTCTAGGGGGTGAGGAGAGGATGTGCGGGGACCTTGACGAAGAACTCAGAGACGGCGGGGACCTTGACGACGAACCCCACGGCGGGATCCCAGACCTGGTGGGCGGGGACGCCCTTGGCACCGGTGCCGGGGCGGGAGCGGCGTGTGGAGCCGCGCCGGAGTTGGTGCGGGCGCGGGGTAGCAGGTCGCGGGTGCGGCCCCGCGGAGCGAGACCCTCCTGGCCGCGGCGGCGCGGCCCTCGACGTCGCGGAAGCGAACGCCAAGAAGGGCAACCCCGCCGAGGAGGCAATGGCGAGGGCGGGTGAGGCGGAGGCCTTGAGCGCGAACGTCGACGGCGGAGGAAGGGGACGATGGACGGGGGGGCTTGGATTGGATCTAGAGAGAATGGGTGCGACAGCTGGCGGGGAGGAAGGAGAGGGGATCGAGAGGAGCTCCGCCGGATCTGGAAGGGGAGAGGAGGAGCAGAGAGCGAGGGAAAGAAAGGAGGCGGGGGGAGGGGTGGGGGTGGGGGGTGGATGGAAAATGACCACGGGACAGAGCTAGGGTTTCGGGGACACATCCATGTTTGGTGCGGGCCATTGGATCCAGGGGATCCGACGGTGATTTACCCATGATCCGCGTGAGAGGCCCCTGGACCAATCAGAACGCAGTATACATGTATGATATTTTGACCATTTAAATTGGTCATAGTCGACTAAAATTATGTGCTAAATCGTGTTAGCTATTTTATTATGACTTGAAAATTTGAAAAAAAACGTTTTATTGTGTCAGCAAATTTCATTATTGTTTTCAGGAATAATCATAAATTGAAATAAGATAAATATTTTTAAAGAGTTATGACAAATGAGGTCTTTTAAATTATTTTTTCATTTTTTGAGTGTTCAAAATGAGCTTTTTTGTGAAGGACCTACCAAATATTTATTGCAAAATTGTACCAAAACAATTTTCTAAAATACTAGGACATATTTAATGCACAATTGACCAAATGGTTGGGTGTGAGAAGCTTTGATCCACCTCTCGTGAAAAAGAAAAATTTCCGTCGATTCAGCAGGAAGCGGGTCAAATTTGGACTGTAGCTGCCTTCTAGTTTGCTCTTTATTTTTTCCAAAAATCATTTCTAGATACATAAGTATCTATTTAATCAGAGAAACACCAATAAAATTCCAAGATTCAACCACTAGCTAGGAACGGTCATTCCTGCCGTTTTGACAGCATTTTTAAACGGGCATAAAAAATTCAAAAAAATTCAAAAAATTGGGAAACCTTTGCATTGTGTCATTATATGTGGCCAAGTTCCCAGGAAAAATAAAAAACTTGTAATACGTCAATTATTTTAAAAAAGTGTTCTCAGAAATGAGCTATCACGTGTGGAGATCAATGGCTTTCAAGCCAAATGATCAATCTTATGGCCACATTCATGGCATAGTTTATTCAAATGATCTCATATTGTGCACAAGGGTGCATATTGGAATGGCAAACAATGTTGCCTAAGTAAGTTTTCATTTTCTTTGGATGAAAAAACATTTTCCATTTTTTGAGTGCCCAAAAGGAGGTTTTTTTGTGAAGGACCTCCCAAATAATTGTTGCAAAATTGAACCAAATCATTTTTCTAAAATACTAGGCCATATTTAATGCACAATAGACAAAATGGTTGGGTGTACAAAGTTTTGATCCACCTCTCGTGAAAAAGACAAATTTCCGCCGATTCAGTAGGAAGCGGGTCAAATTTAAACTGTAGCTGCATCATAGTTTGCTATTGATTACAAAAAAAATCATTTCTAGGTACATAAGTACCTATTTAATTAGAGAAACACCAATAAAATTCCAAGATTCAACCACTAGCTAGGAACGGTCATTCCCGCCGTTTTGACCGCATTTTGAAACGGGCATAAAAAATTCAAAAAAATTCAAAAAATTGGGAAACCTTCGCATTGTGTCATTATATGTGGCCAAGTTCCCAGGAAAAATAAGAAACTTGTAATACGGCAATTATTTTAAAAAAGTGTTCTCAGAAACGAGCTATCACGTGTGGAGATCAATGGCTTTCAAGCCAAATGATCAATCTTATGGCCACATTCATGGCATAGTTTGTTCAAATGATCTCATATTGTGCACAAGGGTGCATATTGGAATGGCAAACAATGTTGCCTAAGGAAGTTTTCATTTTCTTTGGACGAAAAAACCATTTTCCATTTTTTGAGTGCCCAAAAGGAGGTTTTTTTGTGAAGGACCTCCCAAATAATTGTTGCAAAATTGGACCAAATCATTTTTCTAAAATACTAGGCCATATTTAATGCACAATAGACAAAATTCTTGGGTGTACAAAGTTTTGATCCACCTCTCGTGATAAAGACAAATTTCCGCCGATTCAGCAGGAAGCGGGTCAAATTTGAAGTGCAGCTGCATCATAGTTTGCTATTTATTTTTTACAAAAATCATTTCTAGGTACATAAGTACCTATTTAATCAGAGAAACACCAATAAAATTCCAAGATTCAACCACTAGCTAGGAACGGTCATTCCCGCCGTTTTCACCGCATTTTGAAACGGGCATAAAAAATTCAAAAAAAATCAAAAAATTGGGAAACCTTCGCATTGTGTCATTATATGTGGCTAAGTTCCCAGGAAAAATAACAAACTTGTAATACGGCAATTATTTTAAAGAAGTGTTCTCAGAAACGAGCTATCACGTGTGGAGATCAATGGCTTTCAAGCCAAATGATCAATCTTATGGCCACATTCATGGCATAATTTGTTCAAATGATCTCATATTGTGAACAAGGGTGCATATTGGAATGGCAAACAATGTTGCCGAAGGAAGTTTTCATTTTCTTTGGACGAAAAAATCATTTTCCATTTTTCGAGTCTCCAAAAGGAGGTTTTTTTGTGAAGGACCTCCCAAATAATTGTTGCAAAATTGTATCAAATCATTTTTCTAAAATACTAGGCCATATTTAATGCACAATTGACAAAATGGTTGGGTGTACAAAGTTTTGATCCACCTCTCATGAAAAAGACAAATTTCCGCCGATTCAGTAGGAAGCGGGTCAAATTTGAACTGCAGCTGCATCATAGTTTGCTATTTATTTTTTACAAAAATCATTTTTAGGTACATAAGTACCTATTTAATCAAAGAAACACCAAAAAAATTCCAAGACTCAACCACTAGCTAGGAACGGTCATTCCTGCCATTTTGACCGCATTTTGAAACGGGCATAAAAAATTCAAAAAAAATCAAAATATTGGGAAACCTTTGCATTGTTTCATTATATGTGGCCAAGTTCCCAAGAAAAATAACAAACTTGTAATACGGCAATTATTTTAAAAAAATGTTCTCAGAAACGAGCTATCACGTGTGGAGATCAATGGCTTTCAAGCCAAATGATCAATCTTATGGCCACATTCATGGCATAGTTTATTCAAATGATCTCATATTGTGCACAAGGGTGCATATTGGAATGGTAAAAAATGTTGCCTAAGGAAGTTTTCATTTTCTTTGGACAAAAAAACCATTTTCCATTTTTCGAGTGCCCAAAAGGAGGTTTTTTTGTGAAGGACGTCCCAAATAATTGTTGCAAAATTGGACCAAATCATTTTTCTAAAATACTAGGCCATATTTAATGCACAATTGACAAAATGGTTGGATGTAAAAAGTTTTGATCCACCTCTTGTGATAAAGACAAATTTTCGCCAATTCAGTTGGAAGCGGGTCAAATATGAACTGCAGCTGTCTCATAGTTTGCTATTTATTTTTTCCAAAAATCATTTCTAGGTACATAAGTACCGATTTAATCATAAATACATGGTTTTGGTGGCGATACGTCGAGGTTTGGGCGGTGGCCGAGGGCCCCAACTCTAGAGCGCGTAAACTCGCATGCCCGCCGCGTGGTCACCGCGTGACCCTGGCATTGCCATGTGTTCTGGGCGGCATAGGCATGTCTAGTGGGTTGGGCACTCCCCAGGTAGGTGCTAGGAAGAAAATTACAACATAAGATTCTCACGAGGAGACCGATTGATGCTCAAACATGAATTAGCAGCCAAGTGTTTGATTAGCGGTACGGGAAATGTACATGGCTAATGGGCATGAGTTTTGGCTGAGGATGATCAGTTACTAAGAAGACCGTCTTCACAAATTTTCAGCTCAAAAGGAGGAGCCTAGGTGGTACTTGCTTTGCAAACTACCACACTGGACATAACTACGAATGTTGAAGCTCGGCTCAAAATAATGAATGCATTGAGCTGGTATTTGTTGGAGGATGGTTATTTGGGAATAGGAAAGCACTGTAGAAAATGGATACTATTTGGACATGCCAAAGTGGCACTTCCTTCACAAACTGTTGTTCTGAACAGAATAGGAAAATGAATATTTTTGAATTATTTTTGAACTAGGCAAGGAAGGTTTTTACATATTTGACGAAGATATGACCCAACGAATTTATGAGATTTTTCTGGGAATTTTGGGAATGACAGAAATATAGGTTGCTTCACAACCTAGGGCAAAAACTGCCACATGGACATGACACATAGGCAAAACTAATGAGGTGGCGCCTAGTCATAGCAACCCACCACAATTTACAAGGCTATGACCATCTATATTGGTCGTTAACAACTAGAAATAAGGCAGCGGACTAGCACTGTTTGCTTTATGACCATTTCCTCTAATGAAATTATGACCTTTCTGACCAAAATGGTCATTATGGTTTAGGGTTTAGAGCCCCCCAGATAGCTTTTGACCAATTGGTCTAAAATGGTCATAAATTTATGACCAATTCTTCGAGGCTCACTGACAGAAGGTCATAAGTTGACATATTTCTTGTAGTGCTTGACCCTTTATAAAGAGGGTGAATATCAAGCGTCCTCCTCGTGGCCGTTTGGGACTTGCCTAAAATCTAGGAGTCCTAGGCGTGGTTGGGTTACCCACGACTGTATTGATGAGAATCCCATAATATGGGGGACACGATCTCTGCTTTGACAAGACGTGTCAAAAAACTGCCTCGCGTTATGTGCGGGGCTAGTTAAAGGAAACGGTTCGAACAATCACCGGGCAATGGCATAATGTCATGTTGCCAAAACGTGTCAGCAGATTAGATTTGTGGAAATATTATTCTCTCTACGGTGGTATGTGGAACTTATTTTGCAGGGTCAGACACTATCCTTGTATTCAAATTCTTCCGTGGTGTATTCGGAGGAGGAACCCACTGAAGCCTGGTTCAGGGGCTACTGAGGGAGTCCTGGATTAGGGGGTCTCTGGACAGCCGGACTATATCCTTTGGCCGGACTGTTGGACTATGAAGATATAAGATTGAAGACTTCGTCTCGTGTCCGGATGGGACTCTACTTGGCGTGGAAGGCAAGCTAGGCAGTACAGATATGTATATCTCCTCCTTTGTAACCGACCTTGTGTAACCCTAACCCTTTCCGGTGTCTATATAAACCGGAGGGTTTTAGTCCGTAGGACAACATACAATCATACCATAGGCTAGCTTCTAGGGTTTAGCCTCTCCGATCTCGTGGTAGATCAACTCTTGTAATACTCATATCATCAAGAATAAATCAAGTAGGACGTAGGGTTTTACCTCCATCAAGAGGGCCAGAACCTGGGCAAAACATCGTGTCCCCTGCCTCCTGTTACCATCTGCCTTAGATGCACAGTTCGGGACGCCCTACCCGAGATCCGCTGGTTTTGACACCGACATTGGTGCTTTCATTGAGAGTTCCTCTGTGTCATCGCCGTTAGGCTCGATGGCTCCTACGATCATCGATAGCGATGCAGTCCAGGGTGAGACTTTTCTCCCCGGACAGATCTTTGTGTTCGGCGGCTTCGCACTGCGGGCCAACTCGCTTGGCCATCTGGAGCAGATCAAAAGTTACGCCCCTGGCCACCAGGTCAGGTTTGCAAGCTTAAACTACACGGCCGATATCCGCGGAGACTTGATCTTTGACGGATTCGAGCCCCTGCCTTGTGCGCCACGTGGCCACGATGAGTACGATTTAGCTCTACCATCGGACCGTATTCAGGAGATCGCACCGGCAGCCACTCCGACCCTCAATTCGGAGCCAGTTTTGCCATCCGTGGATGGGTGGATAGACCCCATCACGGAGGCCGTACCCTCTGCGGCGATCGAGCCGAATATCGACCTTACCCTTCACGAGAGCCGTGTTGCCAAATTGCCAGATCCTTCTCCGGCCATGGACTCCGAACCGCCTGCGCCCGTTCCTATCGAAACCGATTGGGCGCCAATCATGGAGTTTAACTCCGCGGATATTTTTCAGCACTTGCCCTTCGGCGACATACTGAACTCATTAAGGTCTCTTTCCTTGTCAGAGGGATCCTGGCCGAACTACGTCCGGCAGGATTGGGATGCGGATGACGAAGAAATTCACCGCCCACCCACCACCCACTTAGTAGCCACTGTCGATGACTTAACCGACATGCTCGACTTCGACTCCGAAGACATCGAAGGTATGGACAATGATGTAGGAGTCGAAGAGGAACCACTGCCCACAGGGCACTGGACAGCCACCTCATCATACGATATATACATGGTGGACACACCCAAAGAAGGAAATGGCGACGAGACAACGGAGGATGGCCCCTCCAAGAAGCAACCCAAGCGCCGGCGTGAGCGGTGCCATTCTAAGTCCCGCCAAGGCAAAAGTGGTGATACTGGCACCGGAGATAATAGCACTCCGGACAGTGCCGAAGAGAACAACAATCCCCTCCAGCAAGATTTAGAGCAGGAGGATGGAGGAGCCAGCCCTTCTGAGAGAGCGGCAGATGGAGAGGCGAAGGATGATAATTACATGCCCCCTCCGAAGACGAGGCAAGCCTCGGCGATGACGAATTCGCCGTGCCAGAGGATCCTGTCGAACAAGAGAGATTCAAGCGCAGGCTTATAGCCACGGCAAATAGCCTTAAGAAAAAGCAGCAGCAGCTTCAAGCTGATCAAGATCTGCTAGCTGACAGATGGACTGAAGTCCTGGCGGTCGAAGAGTATAAACTCGAACGGCCCTCCAAGAGTTACCAAAAATGCAGGTTGCTACCCCGACTGGAGGAGGAAGCACCAAAACCTACATCCCCGGCGTATGACGCGGCTGATCGGCCACCTCGTGGCCGCGACAGAGAGACATTCCAGCCAAAAGCTCAGCCCGCACCCCGACGTCATTCAAATAAAAAGGCATGGGGAAATATGCCAGACCTGCGAGACATATTGGAGGACAAAGCAAAACATGCAAGATCGATCTATGGATCACGAGGGTGCGCCACTATGCGAGACGATAATCGTCACGCCAGATACAATAAAAGTAAGTCCGGCCGGGCCGAACACTGTTGGGGAATGTAGTAATTTCAAAAAATTTCCTACGCACACGCAAGATCATGGTGATGCATAGCAACGAGGGGAGAGTATGATATACGTACCCTTTGTAGATCGCAACGGAAGCGTTGACACAACGTAGATGAACTAGTTGTACTTCTTCTTCCCGATCCGACCGATGCAAGCACCGTTACTCCGGCACCTCCGAGTTCTTAGCACACGTACAGCTCGATGACGATCCCCGGGCTCCGATCCAGCAAAGCGTCGGGGAAGAGTTCCGTCAGCACGACGGCGTGGTGACGATCTTGATGTTCTACCGACGTAGGGCTTCACCTAAGCACTACAACGATATGATCGAGGTGGAATATGGTGGCAGGGGGCACCGCACACGGCTAAGGAACGATATCAATGATCAACTTGTGTGTCTAGAGGTGCCCCCTGCCTCCGTATATAAAGGAGCCAAGGGGGAGGGGTGCGGCCAGCCCTATGGAGGCGCAGGAGGAGTCCTACTCCTACCGGGAGTAGGACTCCCCCCCCAATCCTATTCCAACTAGGACTCCCAAGGGGGAAAGAGGGAGAGGGGTGGCCGGCCACCTCTCCTAGTCCTAATAGGACTAGGGGAGGGGGGAGGCGCGTAGCCCTTATGGGCAGCCCTTTCACCTTTCCACTAAGGCCCACTAAGGCCCATATGACTCCCGGGGGGTTCCGGTAACCTCCCGGTACTCCGGTAAAATCCCGATTTCACCCGGAACACTTCCGATGTCCAAACATAGGCTTCCAATATATCAATCTTTATGTCTCGGCCATTTCGAGACTCCTCGTCATGTCCGTGATCACATCCGGGACTTCGAACAACCTTCGGTACATCAAAATGCATAAACTCATAACAACTGTCATCGTAACGTTAAGCATGTGGACCCTACGGTTCGAGAACAATGTAGACATGACCGAGACACGTCTCCGGTCAAAAACCAATAGCGGGACCTGGATGCCCATATTGGCTCCTACATATTCTACGAAGATCTTTATCGGTCAGACCGCATAACAACATACGTTGTTCCCTTTGTCATTGGTAAGTTACTTGCCCGAGATTCGATCGTCGGTATCCAATACCTAGTTCAATCTCGTTACAGGCAAGTCTCTTTACTCGTTCCGTAATACATCATTTCACAACTAACATATTAGTTGTAATGCTTGCAAGGCTTATGTGATGTGTATTATCGAGAGGGCCCAGAGATACCTCTCCGACAATCGGAGTGACAAAACCTAATCTCGAAATACGCCAACCCAACATGTACCATTGGAGACACCTGTAGTACTCCTTTATAATCACCCAGTTACGTTGTGACGTTTGGTAGTACCCAAAGTGTTCCTCAGGTAAACGGGAGTTGCATAATCTCATAGTTATAGGAACATGTATAAGTCATGAAGAAAGCAATAGCAACATACTAAACGATCGGGTGCTAAGCTAATGGAATGGGTCATGTCAATCAGATCATTCAACTAATGATGTGACCTCGTTAATCAAATAACAACTCATTGTTCATGGTTAGGAAATATAACCATCTTTGATTAACGAGCTAGTCAAGTAGAGGCATACTAGTGACACTTTGTTTGTCTATGTATCACACATGTATTATGTTTCCGGTTAATACAATTCTAGCATGAATAATAAACATTTATCATGATTATAAGGAAATAAATAATAACTTTATTATTGCCTCTAGGGTATATTTCCATCAGTCTCCCACTTGCACTAGAGTCAATAATCTAGATTACACTGTAATGATTCTAACACCCATGGAGCCTTGGTGCTGATCATGTTTTGCTCGTGGAAGAGGCTTAGTCAACGGGTCTGCAACATTCAGATCCGTATGTATCTTGCAAATCTCTATGTCTCCCACCTGGACTAGATCCCGGATGGAGTTGAAGCATCTCTTGATGTGCTTGGTCCTTTTGTGAAATCTGGATTCCTTTGCCAAGGCAATTGCACCAGTATTGTCACAAAAGATTTTCATTGGACCCGATGCACTAGGTATGACACCTAGACCGGATATGAACTCCTTCATCCAGACTCCTTCGTTCGCTGCTTCCGAAGCAGCTATGTACTCTGCTTCACATGTAGATCCTGCTACGACGCTTTGTTTAGAACTGCACCAACTGACAGCTCCACCGTTCAATGTAAACACATATCCGGTTTGCGATTTAGAATCGTCCGGATCAGTGTCAAAGCTTGCATCAACGTAACCTTTTATGGTGAGCTCTTTGTCACCTCCATATACGAGAAACATATCCTTAGTCCTTTTCAGGTATTTCAGGATGTTCTTGACCGCTGTCCAGTGATCCACTCCTGGATTACTTTGGTACCTCCCTGCTAAACTTATAGCAAGGCACACATCAGGTCTGGTACACAGCATTGCATACATGATAGATCCTATGGCTGAAGCATAGGGAACATCTTTCATTTTCTCTCTATCTTCTGCAGTGGTCGGGCATTGAGTCTTACTCAACTTCACACCTTGTAACACAGGCAAGAACCCTTTCTTTGCTTGATCCATTTTGAACTTCTTCAAAATCTTGTCAAGGTATGTACTTTGTGAAAGTCCAATTAAGCGTCTTGATCTATCTCTATAGATATTTATGCCTAATATGTAAGCAGCTTCACCGAGGTCTTTCATTGAAAAACTCTTATTCAAGTATCCCTTTATGCTATCCAGAAATTCTATATCATTTCCAATCAATAATATGTCATCCACATATAATATCAGAAATGCTATAGAGCTCCCACTCACTTTCTTGTAAATACAGGCTTCTCCAAAAGTCTGTATAAAACCAAATGCTTTGATCACACTATCAAAGCGTTTATTCCAACTCCGAGAGGCTTGCACCAGTCCATAAATGGATCGCTGGAGCTTGCACACTTTGTTAGCTCCCTTTGGATCGACAAAACCTTCCGGTTGCATCATATACAACTCTTCTTCTCGAAATCCATTCAGGAATGCAGTTTTGACATCCATCTGCCAAATTTCATAATCATAAAATGCGGCAATCGCTAACATGATTCAGACAGACTTAAGCATCGCTATAGGTGAGAAAGTCTCATCGTAGTCAACCCCTTGAACTTGTCGAAAACCTTTTGCGACAAGTCGAGCTTTGTAGACAGTAACATTACCGTCAGCGTCAGTCTTCTTCTTGAAGATCCATTCATTCTCAATTGCTTGCCGATCATCGGGCAAGTCAACCAAAGTCCATACTTTGTTCTCATACATGGATCCCATCTCAGATTTCATGGCTTCAAGCCACTTTGCGGAATCTGGGCTCACTATCGCTTCTTCATAGTTCGTAGGTTCATCATGATCTAGTAGCATGACCTCCAGAACAGGATTACCGTACCACTCTGGTGCGGATCTTACTCTGGTTGATCTACGAGGTTCAGTAGTATCTTGATCTGAAGTTTCATGATCATTATCATTAGCTTCCTCACTAACTGGTGTAGGTGTCACTGAAACAGTTTTCTATGATGTACTACTTTCCAGTAAGGGAGCAGGTACAGTTACCTCGTCAAGTTCTACTTTCCTCCCACTCACTTCTTTCGAGAGAAACTCCTTCTCTAGAAAGGATCCATTCTTAGCAACGAATGTCTTGCCTTCGGATCTGTGATAGAAGGTGTACCCAACAGTCTCCTTTGGGTATCCTATGAAGACACATTTCTCTGATTTGGGTTCGAGCTTATCAGGTTGAAGCTTTTTCACATAAGCATCGTAGCCCCAAACTTTAAGAAACGACAACTTTGGTTTCTTGCCAAACCATAGTTCATACGGCGTTGTCTCAACGGATTTTGACGGTGCCCTATTTAACGTGAATGCGGCCGTCTCTAAAGCATAACCCCAAAACGATAGCGGTAAATCTGTAAGAGACATCATAGATCGCACCATATCTAGTAAAGTACGATTACGACGTTCGGACACACCATTACGCTGTGGTGTTCCGGGTGGCGTGAGTTGCGTAACTATTCCACAGTTTTTCAAATGTACACCAAACTCGTAACTCAAATATTCTCCTCCACGATCAGATGGTAGAAATTTTATTTTCTTGTTACGATGATTTTCAACTTCACTCTGAAATTCTTTGAACTTTTCAAATGTTTCAGACTTTGTTTCATTAAGTAGATATACCCATATCTGCTTAAATCATCTGTGAAGGTGAGAAAATAACAATATCCGCCACGAGCCTCAATATTCATCGGACCACATACATCGGTATGTATGATTTCCAACAAATCTGTTGCTCTCTCCATAGTACCGGAGAACGGCGTTTTAGTCATCTTGCCCATGAGGCACGGTTCACAAGTACCAAGTGATTCATAATCAAGTGGTTCCAAAAGTCCATCAGTATGGAGTTTCTTCATGCGCTTTACACCGATATGACCTAAACGACAGTGCCACAAATAAGTTGCACTTTCATTATCAACTCTGCATCTTTTGGCTTCAACATTATGAATATTTGTATTACTACTATCGAGATTCAATAAGAATAGACCACTCTTCAAGGGTGCATGACCATAAAAGATATTACTCATATAAATAGAACAACCATTATTCTCTGATTTAAATGAATAACCGTCTCGCATTAAACAAGATCTAGATATAATGTTCATGCTCAACGCTGGCACCAAATAACAATTATTTAGGTCTAATATTAATCCCGAAGGTAGATGTAGAGGTAGCGTGCCGACCGCGATCACATCGACTTTGGAACCGTTTCCCACGCGCATCGTCACCTCATCCTTTGCCAGTGCCCGCTTATTCCGTAGTCCCTGTTTCGAGTTGCAAATATTAGCAACAGAACCAGTATCAAATAGCCAGGTGCTACTGCGAGCTCTAGTAAGGTACACATCAATAACATGTATATCACATATACCTTTGTTCACCTTGCCATCCTTCTTATCCGCCAAATACTTGGGGCAGTTCCGGTTCCAGTGACCAGTTTGCTTGCAGTAGAAGCACTCAGTTTCAGGCTTAGGTCCAGACTTGGGTTTCTTCTCCTGAGCAGCAACTTGCTTGCTGTTATTCTTGAAGTTCCCCTTTTTCTTCCCTTTGCCCTTTTTCTTGAAACTAGTGGTCTTGTTAACCATCAACACTTGATGCTCCTTCTTGATTTCTACCTCCGCAGCTTTTAGCATTGCGAAGAGCTCGGGAATAGTCTTGTTCATCCCTTGCATATTATAGTTCATCACGAAGCTCTTGTAGCTTGGTGGCAGTGATTGGAGAATTCTGTCAATGACGCAATCATCTTGAAGATTAACTCCCAATTGAATCAAGTGATTATTATACCCAGACATTTTGAGTATATGCTCACTGACAGAACTGTTCTCCTCCATCTTGCAGCTATAGAACTTATTGGAGACTTCATATCTCTCAATCCGGGCATTTGCTTGAAATATTAACTTCAACTCCTGGAACATCTCATATGCTCCATGACGTTCAAAACGTCGCTGAAGTCCCGATTGTAAGCCGTAAAGCATGGCACACTGAACTATCGAGTAGTCATCAGCTTTGCTCTGCCAGACGTTCATAACATCCGGAGTTGCTCCAGCAGTAGGCCTGGCACCCAGCGGTGCTTCCAGGATGTAATTCTTCTGAGCAGCAATGAGGATAATCCTCAAGTTATGGACCCAGTCCGTATAATTGCTACCATCATCTTTCAACTTTGCTTTCTCAAGGAACGCATTAAAATTCAACGGAACAACAGCACGAGCCATCTATCTACAATCAACATAAACAAGCAAGATACTATCAGGTACTAAGTTCATGATAAGTTTAAGTTCAATTAATCAAATTACTTAAGAACTCCCACTTAGATAGACATCCCTCTAATCTTCTAAGTGATTACATGATCCAAATCAACTAAACCATAACCGATCATCACGTGAGATGGAGTAGTTTTCAATGGTGAACATCGTTATGTTGATCATATCTACTATATGATTCACGCTCGACCTTTCGATCTCCGTGTTCCGAGGCCATATCTGCATATGCTAGGCTCATCTAGTTTAACATGAGTATTCTGCGTGTGCAAAACTGGCTTGCACCCGTTGTAGATGGACGTAGAGCTTATCACACCCGATCATCACGTGGTGTCTGGGCACGACGAACTTTGGCAACGGTGCATACTCAGGGAGAACACTTCTTGATAATTTAGTGAGAGATCATCTTATAATGCTACCATCAATCAAAGCAAGATAAGATGCATAAAAAGATAAACATCACATGCAATCAATATAAGTGATATGATATGGCCATCATCATCTTGTGCTTGTGATCTCCATATCCGAAGCACCGTCATGATCACCATCGTCACCGGCGCGACACCTTGATCTCCATCGTAGCATTGTTGTCGTCTCGCCAATCTTATGCTTCCACGACTATCACTACCGTTTAGTAATAAAGTAAAGCATTACATCGCGATTGCATTGCATACAATAAAGCAACAACCATATGGCTCCTACCAGTTGCCGATAACTTGGTTACAAAACATGATCATCTCATACAATAAAATTCAGCATCATGCCTTGACCATATCACATCACAACATGCCCTGCAAAAACAAGTTAGACGTCCTCTACTTTGTTGTTGCATGTTTTACGTGGCGGCTACGGGCTTAAGCAAGAACTAATCTCACCTACGCATCAAAACCACAACGATAGTTTGTCAAATAGACTCCGTTTTAACCTTCGCAAGGACTGGGCGTAGGCACACTCGGTTCAACTAAAGTTGGAGAGACAGTCGCCCGCAAGCCATCTATGAGCAAAGCACGTCGAGGGAACCGGTCTCGCGTAAGCGTACGCGTAAGGTTGGTCCGGGTCGTCTCGTCCAACAATACCGCCGAACCAAAGTATGACATGCTGGTAGGCAGTATGACTTGTATCGTCCACAACTCACTTGTGTTCTACTCGTGCAAATAAGATCAAACCATAAAACCTAGGCTCGGATGCCACTGTTGGGGAACGTAGTAATTTCAAAAAATTTCCTACGCACACGCAAGATCTTGGTGATGCATAGCAACGAGGGGAGAGTATGATCTATGTACCCTTTGTAGATCGCAACAGAAGCGTTGACACAACGTAGAGGAAGTAGTCGTACGTCTTCTTCCTGATCCGACCGATCCAAGCACCGTTACTCCGGCACCTCCGAGTTCTTGGCACACGTACAGCTCGATGACGATCCCCGGGCTCCGATCCAGCAAAGCGTCGGGGAAGAGTTCCGTTAGCACGACGGCGTGGTGATGATCTTGATGTTCTACCGACGTAGGGCTTCGCCTAAGCACTACAACGATATGATCGAGGTGGAATATGGTGGCAGGGGGCACCGCACACGGCTAAGGAACGATCTCAATGATCAACTTGTGTGTCTAGAGGTGCCCCCTGCCTCCGTATATAAAGGAGCCAAGGGGGAGGGGTGCGGCCAGCCCTATGGAGGCGCAGGAGGAGTCCTACTCCTACCGGGAGTAGGACTCCCCCCCCAATCCTATTCCAACTAGGACTCCCAAGGGGGAAAGAGGGAGAGGGGTGGCCGGCCACCTCTCCTAGTCCTAATAGGACTAGGGGAGGGGGGAGGCACGCAGCCCTTATGGGCAGCCCTTTCACCTTTCCACTAAGGCCCACTAAGGCCCATATGACTCCCGGGGGGTTCCGGTAACCTCCTGGTACTCCGGTAAAATCCCGATTTCACCCGGAACACTTCCGATGTCCAAACATAGGCTTCCAATATATCAATCTTTATGTCTCGGCCATTTCGAGACTCCTCGTCATGTCCGTGATCACATCCGGGACTCCGAACAACCTTCGGTACATCAAAATGCATAAACTCATGACAACTGTCATCGTAATGTTAAGCGTGCGGACCCTACGGTTCGAGAACAATGTAGACATGACCGAGACACGTCTCCGGTCAATAACCAATAGCGGGACCTGGATGCCCATATTGGCTCCTACATATTCTACGAAGATCTTTATCAGTCAGACCGCATAACAACATACGTTGTTCCCTTTGTCATCGGTATGTTACTTGCCCGAGATTCGATCGTCGGTATCCAATACCTAGTTCAATCTCGTTACCGGCAAGTCTCTTTACTCGTTCCGTAATACATCATTTCACAACTAACATATTAGTTGTAATGCTTGCAAGGCTTATGTGATGTGTATTAACCGAGAGGGCCCAGAGATACCTCTCCGACAATTGGAGTGACAAATCCTAATCTCGAAATACGCCAACCCAACATCTACCTTTGGAGACACCTGTAATTCTCCTTTATAATCACCCAGTTACGTTGTGACGTTTGGTTAGCACCCAAAGTGTTCCTCGGTAAACGGGAGTTGCATAATCTCATAGTTATAGGAACATGTATAAGTCATGAAGAAAGCAATAGCAACATACTAAACGATCGGGTGCTTAGCTAATGGAATGGGTCATGTCAATCAGATTCATTCTACTAATGATGTGACCTCGTTAATCCAAATAACAACTCATGTCTATGGTTAGGAAACATAACCATCTTTGATTAACGAGCTAGTCAAGTAGAGGCATACTAGTGACACTTTGTTTGTCTATGTATTCACACATGTATTATGTTTCCGGTTAATACAATTCTAGCATGAAATAATAAACATTTATCATGATTATAAGGAAATAAATAATAACTTATTATTGCCTCTAGGGCATATTTCCTTCAAACACAGCGGGCAAGACTCATTCGAGCAGCGTCATGATATAGCCCAGTACAGAGGCGCCGCACACCCCTTATGCTTCACAGACGAAGTAATGGATCATCAAATCCCAGGTCCCGAGCTGTGCGTCTAAGGCGGATGGTAACAGGAGGCGGGGGACATGATGTTTACCCAGGTTCGAGCCTTCTCGATGGAGGTAATACCCTACGTCCTGCTTGATTGATCTTGATGATATGAGTATTACAAGAGTTGATCTACCACGAGATCGTAGAGGCTAAACCCTAGAAGCTAGCCTATGGTATGATTGTTGTTATCCTACGGACTAAACCTTCGGTTTATATAGACACCGTAGGGGGCTAGGGTTACACAGAGTCGGTTACAAGGGAGGAGATCTACATGTCCGTATTGCCAAGCTTGCCTTCCACGCCAAGGAAAGTCCCATCTGGACCCGGGACGAAGTCTTCAATCTTGTATCTTCATAGTCCAACAGTCCGGCCAAAGGATATAGTCCGGCTGTCCGGAGACCCCCTAATCCAGGACTCCCTCACCAGTACTTGCCTAAGTTGAAAAAATCCTACCGAGTGGTGAGCAAGTCTCTCACTCGGGGGCTTAACTGCAGTCCAGTACTCGCCTAAGTTGAAAAAATCCTACCGAGTGGTGAGCAAGTCTCTCACTTGGAGGCTTAGCTGCAGTCTAGTACTCGCCTAAGTTGAAAAAATCCAACCGAGTGGTGAGCAAGTCTCTCACTCAGGGGCTTAGCTGCAGTCCAGTACTCGCCTAAGTTGAAAAAATCCTACTGAGTGGTGAGCAAGCCTCTCACTCGGGGGCTTATCTGCAGTCGAGCACTCGCCTAAAGTTTCAAAAATCCTACCGAGTGATGAGGAAATCTCACACTCGGGGGCTTAGCTACAGCCCAGTGATCGCCTAAGTTTCAAAAATCCAACCGAGTGTTGAGAAAACCTCACACTCGGGGGCTTAGTTTCAGCCCAATGCTCGCCTAAGTTTCAAAAATCCTACCGAGTGTTGAGCAAACCTCACACTCGGGGGCTTAGCTACAGCCCAATGCTCGCCTAAGTTTCAAAAATCCTACCGAGTGATGAGTGAACCTCACACTCGGGGACTTAGCTGCAGTCCAGTGCTCGCCTAAGTTTCAAAAATCCTACCGAGTGATGGACGAACCTCACACTCGGGGGCTTACAACAAAAAAAAGACACATCCGTGACATTTTGGGCCGAACGAATTTTGTTTCTGTCATACATATGACACTTCTATGACGATAATTCTGACAAAACCCGGTATCATCATAGATGTGGTGGGCTCCTACTTCTATGACAAAAATCATGACAGAAAATGGGCTTTTAGTCCTGGGCGGGCCGGAGACGCAGGTGCATGACATTCTTTGGGCCATCCATGACGGAAAAAACCATGGTAGAAGCGAGCGGGAGGAAAATTTCGGGGAGTTCCCAGTTATGGTGGGAGGTCGGGGGCCGAGCGATGCGTGTTTCTCCGTACACGTACACGCGTGTGTGCGAGGCGTTGGCTCTAACTGAACCCGAGCGAGGCGTTGGGCTCTAACTGAACCCGAGCGATTGCACTGCAGGCTACATGTTACTGAACCCGAGCGATCGATCGATGGCTGTTAACTAAACCCGATCAAGCGATTCCTTAGCTACTGCTGCTAACTGAAGCCGATCGATGGGATGAACAGTGAGCGTTGCGGGGGGGGTGGATGAATAGTGAGTAGTGGCGTTGCCTCTGGATGAACAGGACCCCATGGTGTGGTGGAGGGTTGGATGAACAGTAGACGGTTTAGGGGTGCCCGTGGAGGGGTGGATGAACAGGACCCCGTGGTGTGGAGGGCTTGATGAACAGTAGATGGTGGAGGGGTGGTTGAACAGGACCCCATGGTGTGGAGGGCTGGATGAACAGTAGACGATGGAGGGGTGCCCGTGGAGGGGTGGTTGAACAGGACCCCGTGGTGTGGAGGGCTGGATGAACAGTAGACGGTGGAGGGGTGGTTGAACAGTAGCCAGTGGATTAGCGCGCGGTGGAGGCTGGATGAACAGGAGCCTGCGGAGGCTGGATGAACAGGAGCCCATGGAGGCTGGAGGAGGTCGACGGTGGAGATGAACAGTATCCCGTGGAGTCCCGTTTTGCGGTATGCCACACCCCTCCCGATGAACAGGACCCCTGTTTCGACCGTAGCGCTCCAACACAAGTCCGTTTCATCCATTTTGCGGTACGCAACACCCCTCCCGATCAACAGGACCCCCGTTTCGACCGTAGGAGGTCCGTTTCCTCCGTTTTGCGGTACGCCAGAGCCCTCCCGATGAACAGGATCCCGTTTTGAACGTGGCCGGTCAAACACAAGGCCGTTTCCTCCGTTCTGTGGTACGCCAGGCCTTGTTTCCATCGCCTATTCTGTCCAAGCCCTCCCGATGAACACGACGCATTCCGTTGCCTCCCCATGAACATGACGACGACGCTGTTTCTCTGTTCCGACCCAGCCATGTACACGAGCCCTCGCCCTACGTATGCGCGAGTAGGCATTCGAGACCCCGCCCGTATGTACACATACATGGCCGTATTTTCTTTCTTGCACCCTGGCCGCTGTACGTACGTGTAAATGCTACGTGCGCGCCTCTACTACGACACGTGCGCGCCTCTACATCGACCAGTATGTACGTACACGTTTGCGACCAGAATGACAATGCTACGTACGCTTCGACCAGGTGGGTCCCGACTGTCAGGCACTTCCTTGCTTGCGAAGATGTAGCTGGTCGGTCCCAGCAGTCAGGGGGCGAATCATTTTGTTTTTTTTCCCGGACGTACTTCCTTGCATGCGAAGATGTAGCTGGTGGGTCCCAGCAGTCAGGGGAAAACGTTTTTTCGCGAAATATAGTGGCCCGTCCGGTGGGTCCCATCTGTCAGGTGGAGGAATCATTATTTTCCGCGTAATAAGGAGGCACTTCCTTGCTGCGGCCGTGGACCCAGCTGTCAGTAGGGATGGCAATGGGTCGGGTTTGGGGCGGGTGGAGCTGGTCCAAATCCAACCCATGACCCATCTTCCTACCCTCTGCCCATCCACCAAATTATCCATGGGCAAAACTTGTGCCCATGTCCAAACCCACTGGATACCCACATACCCATGGAGCTCCATGGGCATAGAAAAGTCAGCATGAAGCCTTCCCAAAGAGCAAATTAACTCATCATCATTCACTCACAAATGACAACATAAGCTACATGCATAAGTAGGAAACAAGTAATACGATGAGTCCTTAAGTGTGACATACCAGAGGTTGATTCTCCAGCATATAGCTCATGGAACAAGTTGCATTTTCCTGCCATTTCCCATTGATTCACTCTTTCTACTATCACTTGCACATGTCCCCACATGTCATACGGGTATCCATTGGATATCCATGGAGCACAATCTATAACCATGCCCAACCCGGCTGTTCGTGGGTATCCATATCCATGGACCCATGGGCGAAAATGTGCTCCATACCCTTGCCCAACCGGGTCGGGTATCCATGGGTATCCAGATCCGTGGATAAAATTGCCATACCTAGCTATCAGCCTCTCCACGTACAGTCCATGTCCGATGGAAGTCGTTCCTTGACCACATTGACCACACCACGCCGAGAGCACCAGGGCGGTGGACGACGGCGAGGCCTAGGAAGGGGACGACTCGGAGGCAGGGAAGACTCGGCAGTTCTTTCCCACGCGGAGGGGAGTACGACTGTGCGAGGGTTTACTGGTTCGTCTGCCGTCACCGGAGAATAACAGTAGGTGTGGGTGAGTAGAGGGATGGCTAGGCCAGCGATGGGCGTACGGTCGGGCGGTGAGGCCTGTGCGGCAGCACAGCCGGCCGTGAGGAGGAGGGAGCAGGCAGTCCCGCCGGCGCTTGTTTGAGCGGCTGGAGCAGGAAGAGCAGAGATTGAAGAAGCACGGCGGCCGTTGGATGGACATCCAACAGTCAATGCTTGTGCGTCAACCTTTTTTTAGGAAAGCCTCAAATCTGTGGAAAACAGCATACATCCCATCTGCCATTATTTCTAATAATTTACAGCCCATTTGCTAATTCTTAAGGTTTTTTTTGGAGCCCATATTCTTTTTGTTAGCATTACAGCCCATATTGTGGCCACGGTTAAAAAAATAATGAAATTTTGCATATTTCGGTGCAGTCCGAACTGTTTTTAATCCTGAAATTTTGATTCACATTCAAATTGATTTAAAAAATAAATGTATATCAATATAAAATCCAACAAATTCTCCATGCATAAAAATTAATGTAATTTAAAATCTCGAAATGAAAAAAAAGATATTTTAAACTAATTGCCAATTTGATGTGTTTTAAAAATGTACATCCCATTTCTTATTACTGACGGGCCATTTTCTCGGCCTGCCGAATGAAGCTCTCCTCGTCTTGAAAGATTTGCAGCCCAACATGCGTGACAAAGCGACTTACTTGGCAAATCACAAAAAAACTGGGTTGTGGCCGTGGACCCAGCTGTCAGCCTCTCCACGTACAGTACTCTTCCGATGGAAGTCGGTCGTTGACCACGTTGACCACGCCGCGTCGAGAGCACCAAGGCGGTGGACGACGGCGAGGCCTAGGAAGGGGACGACGCGGAGCCTGGGAAGACGCGGTAGTGGATGCCCACGCGGAGAGGAGTACGAGGGTTCACTGGTTCGGCTACGGCGTGAGGCTGCCGTCGCCGCAGAATAACATGGGGTGTGGGTGATTAGAGGGATAGCATGGGCCAGCGGTGGGAGTAGGAGGGGGCGGTGAGGCCTCCACGGCATCACAGCCAGCCATGAGAGGCAGGAGCACGCGGCATGACCGGCGCAGCTTTGGGTGGCTGGAGCAAGAAGACCAGAGGTTGAAGAAGCACTACGGCCGTTGGATGGACATCGTACGGTCACTGGAGCTAGAATCATTCATATTGACTAAGTTGACAAAGCCCTCCATCCTCGTCAACTTAGTAGGCCCACAAGTCAGCCTCCCACCAGGTTGGGTCCCAGCTAGTAGGGGGAGTATTCATTTTTCTGTGCGTAATAAGGAGTCACTTCCGGTGGGTGCGAGCTGACAGCGGGGGGAACATTTTTTTCACGAAATACTATGGTCTGTCCGGTGGGACCCAGCAGTCAGGGGCAAACGTTTTTTTCGTGAAATACGGTGGCCCGTCCGGTGGATCCCAGCAGTCAGGGGGGAAACGTTTTTTCCGCAAAATACTGGTGGCCCGTCCGGTGGGTCCCTGCTGTCAGCTGGAGGAATAATTATTTTGTGCGTAATAAGGAGGCACTTCCTTGCGGCTGCTGTGGACCCAGCTGTCAGCCTCTCCACGTACAGTACTCTTCCGATGGAAGTTGGTCATTGACCACATTGACCACGCCGTGCTGAGAGCACCAGGGCGGTGGACGACGGCGAGGCCTAGGAAGGGGACGACGCGGAGCTGGGGAAGACGCAGCAGTGGATGCCCACGCAGAGAGGAGTACGAGGGTTCACTGGTTCGGCTGCAGTGTGAGGCGGCCATCGCCGCAGAATAACAGGGGGAGTGGGTGAGCGGAGGGATGGCCTGGCCAGCGGTGGGAGTATTATGGGGACGGTGAGGCCTCCACGGCAGCACAACCGGCCACGGGAGTCAGGAGCATGCGGCACGACCGGTGCTGCTTTGGGCGGCTGAGGCTAGAAGACCAGAGGTTGAAGAAGCACTACGGCCGTTGCATGGACATCGTTGACCACGCCGCGCCGAGAGCACCAGGGCGGTGGACGACGGCGAGGCCTACGAAGGGAACGACATGGAGCCGGGGAAGATACGGCAGTGGCTGCCCACGTAGTGGAGAGTCTGAGGGTTGACTGGTTCGGCTGCCGTCGCCGGAAAATAACAGGAAGTGTGGGTGAGTAGAGGGATAGACTGGCCAGGGATGCGAGTATGATGGGGCCGTGAGGCCTTCCCGGCAGCACTGCCGGCCATGGGAGGCGGGAGCAGGCGGTTCCGACGGCGCTGGTTTGGGCGGCTGGGGCAGGAAGATCAGAGACGGAAGAAGCATGATTGCCATAGATTGACATCTAACGGTCTGACGCTGGTAGAGTCGATTGTTGACTAAGTTTATTTTTTGAGAAACCTTGTGTACGCATGAACTTAGTAGGCCCACAAGTCAGCCTCCAAATCTGTGGAGACAACATAAAGCCCATTTGCTATTTTTTATAATTTGCAGCCCATTTGCTAATTCTTAAGTAATTTATTACAGCCCATTTTCTACCAAGGACCACGGTCAAAAAGTCCAACCTTATTTTGCATATTTCGGTGGAGTCCGAACTGTTGTAATCCCGAAATGATAAACATTTTTTTAAGAACTTATTGATTTGCCAAAAAAATCGTTTTGTTTTTGTAAGCAAATAAGACGTGGGACAATTTAGTTGGTTTATAGGAAAACCAGTGGTAAAAAAGTCAGCGCTGGGTGGAAAAAAAAACAAAAATAAGGATGTAAATATGAAAAGGGAATTTTATGTGTTTTCAATATAATGATACGTGTATATGAACTTGTCAAACTATAGGTAGAGATTAGAAAAGAGATGTAGGACATGCGTTTCAAGAGGAAAATAGAACTGGGATGTGTGTTTGATTCAGTAAAAAAACTGCCTGCGGATGTTGTAAGACAAAATATAACTAACGCTGGCGGGACAGAGGCCAGTAGATACCTACTGGATCTTTGTGCCCCGTTGTCGTCATGGGCTAGGCCTGTTAAAAACAAAACAACCCTGGGCAATCTACAACCCAGTTGAAACTTGCTCGACCTGAAAAAACAATATACATGCTCAATAAACGAGAGAATTCTGCAAGTACAGACTGATAACTAGGATGTAGCACGGATATTGTTTCTTTATCGTGATAATAAGTGCATGCACTTGTTTCGAAAAAATTGGAGAACTGGGAATTCGAATGGCGGGTGCTTATGCTACCCATCAAATAAAAATCAGATGCCTGAAAATTCATTTCGAAACAAATGATTCAGCTTTATATCCACGTCGACCCTTGGCATGATGGTTGGAAGCAAATGCAAGTTCATACCAAAAGATCGTTAACAACAATACCAACTTGCGGACGACAAGGTAGTACAACTACCAATACCAAACAAACTTATAATCTTTTTACTCCTGGCCCTAGTGTTCGTCTGGTAGAAAATCTTGCAGAGGACCAGCTCCCGCTCCTTCTCTTGCTCCAGGTCCACGAGGTGGTACTGGTGCATCAACCAGTTGGTCCTCTGCTGGTAGAAGTTCTTGTTGGTGTGCAGCACCAGAACCTTTTTTGCTGCCCGTCTGTCGACCGTTGACCATCACCGACAAGGTATTGCCGGTCTTGTGCCACATCGCGTGCATGCCGCACTCCGACTGTATCTTGCGACGCGTCCATGCGCCCCTTTTGAACGCCCTAGAATTGTGCTAGATGAAATGCTTCCTTAGGTCACTCAGTGTTATACCTGCAGTATTGTGGAATACATGTTTTAGTGTACCTAGTTGGCATTTTCATAACATCTTTAGCATGTTGCAGTCACTTGTTTCACTTTTTATTAACTATCAAATTGTAATTGCTTCACCAGGTCTGCGTCTAAAAAGAAAAATAGAGCTATAAACAAAGGAATATGTTTGTGCAAGTAGAAGGCCGATCGGTGTCTTACCTGGAAGTTTCTCAGGTTGGGTGTAACATATGCCGTGCTCGCTGTCGATGGTTGGTATGAACAAATCGATGAGAGAATGAAATCTCGCGCTGTCAGCACTCACTTTGGCCTCAAGGTGCTCGATCAGCTCCTGATCCGTGGGATCGAACTTGACGCCAGCCGGCAGCACGGGCCAATCCTTCTTCGACTTGCATCGGTAATTCCAGTTATATGGTACTCAATGTATGATCAATCGACTGTTTTAAGTGAATGACGAAAGGTTTCGACAGATAAGTGGTACTCCAAATCTGAAGTCCGGAATACTCGAACACGCCGCCGGGATTCTTGTGTCACCTCACACGCAGCGTGTTGTCACGTCAATTCAATGTGTGGACATGATGAATAATTTGACCGACGTATACTAGTACTGCTACTGTACTACTTACTAGTCGTATTTAGTGTCACGATTTATACATAGGTTTAACTAACAAGTATGCACTTGAAGCCTAACTGATATATATGGCTTCTGCACAGCATCTCCATCATCATTATCAGTACATCCTACGCAGGTGAGTTAGGATGCACTTGATCCCTGGAAGGTATCTATCCTTCAAACCAGAGGAGTGCTTCAAACTAACAATAGTACATAATATCCAATAAAAGAGGGTCGTGCTACAGCAGCATAATACATGGCTCAGTCTAGATATCAACACGAATCAAGTTGTGCATATTTGCTGTTGGCATGAACCACATCGCCGCATGTCGGGTTTGCAAAAGCCATCCATTGCATGGAAGCTTGATGCCTTCCACACACTGAAGATTATCTGGCAACAAGCTGTGTCGACGAATCTTTGGATATGGTGATTCAAGAAACCCATGGTATGATGTGTAAACACAGCCCCCCTCACGAATGGAAGTTGCATAGCACATTAATCATCACCAGTGATATGATCGATGATTGGTTGGATGATCGGATAATTGAGCCCGAGGAACAAGGAGTGGTTGCCGAGGCTGTAAACCCGCCTCTAGTTGAATACGCTTGGCCCAACGGAGCTGGGATCTTTCTCGAACACGAAGCAGCCATAGCCATCAATGTCACGAACGCCCCACGCATTGTACTGCATGTGGTTTGATGTAATGGTTTGGTCAATTTGGTACGTGCGAATGAGCATCAAATGACCGCCGTCAGCTGAACGAGCGATAAACCACTACCCATCGGTTGGTATGATTCCAGGTCCTGGAATCATGAAGGCCAGCGCATTTGCGTCTGCTGCAACAATTCAAATTGGAGACCAAAAGGACGAAAATAAACAATCATGTTCAGAGTATGTGTGGAATTAAGATTATTATAACAGTGACACATATCGTAGACAGAGAATTGCAATGCCGTGGTCATAATCATACCCCAAGTTAAAAAAAATAAGCCAATGGATTTCATATTCTAGCAATATGTCATGGTTCAAACATCATGTAACAATGATAGGAAAACAGCTATATGACAACACCTACTCATATTCTACCATAGCACTTACTACTACTGTTCTCATATCAACTCTAAGAAATAACATGCGTTGTTATAAAAATCTTGTAAACGAGAGTAACATATAGCAATCATGATGTTATGCTCATAATATGTATTCTAACAATCATTAGATGCCAATTGTTCTCATATCAACTCTAACAATAACATGTGTGGTCATAAAAATCTAGGAAATGAGAGGAACATATAGCAATGATGTGGTTATAGACATGCTATGCATTCTAAATTTGTAACAAATGAACAAGCAGTCGTATTCATAAGGTAAAGATGAGATGAGATAGAACAATTACACGACGATAGATTCCACCAATATAGGTAGCCAATCCATGCGTCGACCGTGTAAACGATGCCATCATGCCCTATAGCATCAGACAGAAATGGTTCCTCAACAGGATTGATGATGAGCCATAACCATGTATGGCGACCGGATTCCAGATAGACTAATCCCTTGTTGAACAAGGCAATGAGCTTGTAATCCACGTAGTCTTTTGATGGTGTGGGCACTTCGCAGATTACAACTTTCTGCAAACAGAGGTCGAGCCAAAAGCTTGACGCGTCTCGTGCGTAGTAGGTAGGAATGTCCGGCGGGCCACGAGGCTCGATGGCGGCGGTATCCAACGATGGAAGGGTGATCTCTCGCTGGGTGTAGATATCCACGAGACACCACGGACTATCGGTGTGGTGGATGAGGACAATCCAGTTGGCCTTCATGCCCGCCCAGTAGTGGCCGCGCATGAAGGACATGTGGACGGGTAGTGGTAGCATGTCGAGGGGCACCACGGCAACCTCCGTAGGATCGTCAAGTCGGTGTCTGGGCCACCTGTGAGGATCAGGCATCAGGAAGCAGGGTGTCTTGAAAAGAGCCGTCCGGTTGCAGACGAGTAGAAGGTACAAAGACACCGAGCGTGCAGCCAGACGAACGGTGCTGAGTAGGTCCATACGACTACAGATCTGCTCCAAGAGAACACAGGGGAGGGAATTCCAATCGCGGCTCTGCGTGTCAGTCGGTTCTGCCATTGGGGTTTTCGGTGCCTGCGAGCCAGCGGGGAAGTGGATTCGGGCGGGCGAGCGAAGAAGCTTCTCTTTGTGTGGCCGAGCAGTGAGCGGGGGGATATGGTACACGCGAGCTACCAAGGAAGATGGCGCGGGCGGGCGAGCAGTGAGCGGGGGTAAATGGTGTGCGGCCGACGATGGGGAAGAGAGGAGGAAGAAGAAGAGAGGAGGAAGAAGAGTGGAAGACGGGGAAGAAAGTGCATTCTATCTCAATTCTACTACTCCCTCCATCTAGGTGTGTAAGTCACCTTACGGAGACCAAATAATCCCAAAACACTTAGGCACCGTACATTAACTCCCTTCTCGTTTTTTGTTTTGTGAAATATCAACCAATAAGATAGGTGGGTTGTGCATGCTTTAAATGACTTGAGACTACCAAACATAACAGACTGATTTAGTAACACCAACACGCTGGTTCAGCTTATTAATTATGTGTCCCATCTGCTGCAGTGTGTATTGTCACTTCACTGCGAAGACTAGTTGAATAGTTCTCTCTGACCGAGATGGGGAATAAATGGATCGCGAGGACTTCCTTTCTACAGTATCCCTATGCCTCTACGCTCACTTCACTCATTTTGCTCCGTACCTAGTCACTTGTTGAAATCTATAGCCAAATGGACATGTCAATGGGAGGGAGTAAGCTCCATGCATGCATGCATGCATGCAACATGCAACACTCACATGTACACATGGATGCACGCAACACTCACGCACCCATGCGACACACAGCACACGACGCAACACACACGCTCACGCTCAAGTGCTCAACCTACTCCCTACGTCCGTGAGAGACTATACATTTAGAGATTTACACATTGACTAGGGCATAATTAACGCCCAAAAGTAGCAGACTTATGTGTGCATGCGACCATTGAGATAAGAAGATTAAATGAGGCCGTTGCATGCTGTAATTAAGGATAGACATGTAGCCTATACCTACAGCACAAGTTGGTGCATTAGTCAATCAATATTGATTTAGATTAAAGGCTAAACACATTGGAAGTGTAGATGTACATCATGTAGTACACTCTTTGTTGGAAGACCAAGGGAGGACACGTGCATGCACTCACATACACAGCCAGGGCGGTTCAGGCGCAAGGGTTGGACTCGTGTCGCGCCTGCGTAAAGTTTTGTTTAACTGATTTCTTTGCTCTGCCAACTGACAGGTGGGACCCAGAAACCAGGTGACAATTTAACCAGTCAACAAAGTGCCACGTCGACTATGTGGCCGGTCAGTAGGGTGCAATACAGTGCTCTACGATGAGCTAGTGATCGCGTAATCGCCGCAAAACTATATATAGTGACCGTAAAGAGCGTACTGTTACATACGTTGACCGCCAGTGTATTTTTCTCATTTCAAATTAAGCCATATTAGTCGGAAAGGACGCAGTATGGACTACTACTAGTACTAGTACTGCCTTGATGTGTCCCGTCAACTCGCCGAACAAGGAGAAGCTTGCTTACTATGCCTCTCCCTCGCCCACGCGCGCGGTGGTTCGCAGGACGAGGAGAGGGTTTTGACTACAACGCCCTCTCCCTCTCCCTTGCCCTCGCCCTCGCGGTGGACATGCAGCAGTTCAATCGGTGTCAGATTGCCAGAAGCATATTGTACTGTAGTATCATCATTGTTGGACCTTCCGAAGAGGCGAAGAGCCAAGTGCAAGGTTCACACGAGTACAAACTGTTGAACCTCCCGAAGAGGCAAAGAGCCAAGCGCAAGGTTTTATAGGAGTTGTCGTCCTAGTAGGAGTGTACTAGTACAACTATAGCGAACGATGCTACTGTATGATGCCGCCACGTCACGTATATCCAAAGTTGTGCCACCTTTTTTTCTCAAAGAGCGTGTTGGAGCCCGTGCAACAACCACACAAGTTGCACGTACACATAACACATTTACTAGTAATAAATTCTAAAGGACAAATGCCAGTATGCCACACAAGTTCATCTCCAACTCATGTGATCAATTTGTGCATGACTAGTCTACATATATTCACAGCGCTACCGTTCACAATTACCGTACTCCACATACACGTTATAGATGGGCTACATGTCCTCCTCCAGGTTCCAGTGCCAGGTGTTCTTCATGGATGGCACGATCCATAGCGGTGGGCAACGGGAATCATTGTGGCAGCTTTCCAGTCCGGTTCCACATGATAGAGACTCATCCAAGCTGAAGCGGCATAAATCAGGGATAGCGTGTCCCATCATGTCGTTCATCCGGCGGTGCGCACTGAAGACACAACCATGCTTCATGAACGGCAGGCCTTCCGTGTCGTGCAAGGAAGGTGGCATCCGCTTCACAATGGGGTAGCTGTCCCCGATGAAAAGCGAGTACTCTCCAAGGGTGTTCCTCGGCACCCACGTAGCATCACGGGGGTCGAACTCGGCCGTTCATCTGGTACACGCGGCATCCCAGATCTAGACACATGGTGACGTACATAGTCAAGGTCCATGCATAATAATGTTGTGCTCAAATGTGGCGGTCAGTAATACTGTGCAGCAAACAGTACTACTCCGATATAGAGGAAGTAAAATAACCGGCTTATTATATATAGCCACTCTTGGCTACATGGATGAGATAGTAAGACATGGAAAAACAAAAATGGTGGCAGCTAGTGGGTTCAAGTCTTCAAGGGCCTAGCTAGCTATACGCGTCCTCCAAGGTAAAAAGTACTCCTACTAGTACTACAAAGTATACTAATAGTACAACAATGAAAGAGAAGGCGAGAGGGTTAAAAAAAATGGAATACCCGGGTAGATGGTGACGGTCCGATCGTGGTAGATTATGTGACCATGTTGCACATCAGTGGTACCATGGGTAACAACTGCTAAGATAGTTGATCCCAATATGCCAAAGTCAGCTACAAGGTTCCAGGTTAGACCGAATCGCGGATGCAAATGCACATCCAGGATCGGCCATCTTATTTTGATCGGGGGATGACTGGTCCCTGCAAAATAATGGAGTACCGTTAGGGATGCAAATGATGGTTTGTGCATTCCGTTTGTAATCTCCCGTACCGTAGGATGTCAACCAGATGAAACAAGTCCCCTGGCTTGTCATCGCGAAGATGCGTCCTAGATGGCGCACGGCGTCTTCGAACGTGTAGGGGTACAAATCTGCCGCCACCAACATGCGCCAGCCTCTACCGTTACTGCCTCCTGCATTGATGGCAAACCCTATGTCGAACACCGCGATGAGAAAGTAATCGTTGTAGCCACGTCGCTTTGTCGGTGGGTCCGCAATTGCTATCTTCTTCAATCTCATGTAGGCATCATCATTCGTATTCTTGCCCAGCCAGTCCGGAAGGCCGGTCCCAATGGTGGAGAAGGGGTCTACCGGAACTGCCGCACTACTGTGGATGTTGTGCAAAATGATGGTGGTATCCGGTCGGAGGTATGCAAGACAATCTTCGTTGGCACCGACCCAGACCTATATATAAGATGGTGGGCAGCGGAGAAATTACGGGATGGAAATGGAATAACTATGTACTACATGATCAAACTCCATTACTGACCTGCTCATCGGACAAAATCCGACTACCTCTCAACGTCGGCAACTCTAGCAGAGTCAACGTGCAACCATGGCCAGGGAGCGGTGGACTGTTCGAAGGATTTTCCCATAGAAGAACCGTCTCCTCGAGGATGCATGGAAGACCAACAAGCATGGCATGTTTAAGCAGCGTCTTGAAAAAGTTGGTGCAGGAAGCACCGAGTCTTGCGGCGGTGAGGACGTCGGAGCGGCGTGCGATTTCTCCCACAGGATCGTCGTCCAAGGTCTCCCAGCCCCGACGAGGAGGAGAACTGCCTGGCGAATCCATGGGAGCAGCAACGAACTGCCTTCTCTTCGGGGGGAGGGGAACTTGCGAGGAGGAGATAAGAGCGTAGTAACCGCAGGGCCTTGTCCCTTCCAACTGTAGATCGTTCCTCAGCGAAGGGGTGAGGCTATTATTTACTAGTAATCCCTCCGATTCTTTTTACTCTACGTATAAGAGCAGACTCGGATACCAAGGCAGGGGCTCGCTGCATGCTTTCTGGATGGAAATACCCCTGGCGCATGGATGGGAGGAGTTAGCAGCTATAAATGCCCCATGCAGCCCATTGGCTATCCGCCCTAGTTCTCCTCTCTCTGCATGCTGCATGGATGTCTCCCTCTCTCTCACATGACTGCATGCGGTGGCGCTGGCCTATGAGAAGCTCGCGTGGAGATAGCAATCTTCTCTCCAGAAGTGATTTTTTGAAAGAAAGGGATTATGGAAAGTTATGGGATTGCATTATACTGTAAATAATAGCACTAGTAAGAAATTTTTGGCACTAGGTAGTATTTTTTGGTGTGGATTAAGAAATTTTGGGTATGTTTTTGCCATTTTTTGTACACGCCAACTAGTGTCAAAAAACGTCTTACATTATGTGACGGAGGAGTACGTACTTGTACTGTAGTAGTACTAGTACTACTTTTCTCAACTAGTAGTGCGATGTACTGTACTTCTAGTCTAGTCTAGTATAGTGCACCAGTTTTGAACTCTTGAATCTCAGGGCCAAGGAGCTATAGTTGGAAGTGGAGGGTACTACTGTTCTCTAGAACCATCGCGGTACTATCAATGCAGGGGAAGTACACCTGCATAGTGGCCTAGTGGGTACTCTCGGTGCTCTATTCAGCCGCTCCTCTCACGTAGCTGGCCTACTCAGCCGCTCCTCTCACGCACACACTAGCAGCCTGTTTATCAGCGATGGTTACTGCGGGGGCAGAACATTTGAGTTATTTGATACAGCGAGACTAGGCTTTTCGCTTCCATTTGTGGAGGTGTAATGGATCTCGTCGAACTTTGTTAGTAGTTCCTTCTTTATGAATGAGATGAAGCAAAGCTTTTGCCTCCGTTTCAGAAAAAACACAGCAAGAGGAATTTCTTTTATAGTAGAGCCGATAATGGAGTGAAGTCCATGCATGCAATGCCACAAGCTACAGAGTAGTAGTAGAGCACTTTACGTACAGAGCCATATTGCACAGTTCCCAATGCCCCGCCAGGCTTTTCCGGCTCCTCAAGCTTAATTGGGAGGTGCTAGTTTAAATATGCTACTAGCTAGAAGCTACAAGCGATGTGCGGCTAGGGCGAGCACGCAAGCCACGGGATGCTGGGAAGGAAAACCTGTTCACGTGGCTAGGCTGTCCAGTGCACCCAGATTGTGGGGCCGCACGTCCGTTTGACCTCAAAACTCAAACTACCCGTGTAAAATATTGGCTCGCAGCGAAGTGTAGCAGTACTATTTTTTTAATAGGCCGCCGTGCGTTCGGCCGGGATCGAACCCACAAAACGAGGTATACACTCCCGCGACCACTAGTAGTACTCGTTGGAGTACAACGCAACCTAGAATCGCCTTTTGTCGCTATTAGTATGTACATTGTTCCTTACAAGAAACCCCTAAGAGCATGGTTAATAGTATAGCCAGCTGCTGGCTATAAGCCAGTGCCATGTCATCTACATCCCATCTTATAGCCAACATGTAGTAGTAGTTTATTTCTTATAGCCCGCTGACTCAGCTCTATTGTACTTGCTCTAATAATGCAAGAAACCACTAAAATGCCAAGAAACTACTACCACTTGCATACATGGCAGACTTAAGATAAGACTACCTTATCAACCATTGTACATGCTCTTACTAACAAAAATCCTCGAGTGACCTCCTACCTCCGGCCCGTCCACCTAGTCATCCTCGGCCATGGGACGCAGCTACCGCCGCCGGCAGAAGGAGAGGTCAAAACAACCGGCGGTGCGGAGCCCATGCTGCGGCAGCCCGGATGCCAGCTCCGTCCGGCGCTCGCGGCCGCTAGCTAGCCAAGATAGCTCCGTCCAGCTGCTTGTCTGCAAGGTTTGCTAGCTAGATTGGCAAGGCAGCGCGGCGGCTTGCTCGCGCGTGCCACGCTAAGGCCAGCCATCTGGCTCGAGCGAAGTCCAGCGTGGCGGCTTGCTCGCTCGTGAGTCACGCTCAGCCCAGCCTGCCAACCCGTGCAGAGGCCAGCGCGGCGTCCGGCCCGTCCGGTGGAGCGGTGGCCAACTCAATCATCACTGGCGCCACCGACGAACACGCATCAGTACTGTTTGAAGTAATGTTCAGGAAAAATAATGATTTGAGGGGGAATAACAGGATATAAGGTCAGATGTGGGTCCCTCATGTCAACGGTCAAACAAAATGTGTTGGTTTAAGCTGCATCGTCAGCACGGACATGTGGGCCAACCCTGTCATAAATGGGTTTAAACGAACCTAATCGGTAGGAGTACTAGGTAGTTTTTGGCGTGGATTAAGAAATTTTGGGTATGTTTTTGCTATTTTTTGTATAATAGATTCCTCCTAGGGCTGGTTGAAAGTGGTAGTTTTTTGTTAAATACTCTACATATTGTAAGTAGGAGTGAAAGTTAAGCTTTGGAAGCCAATAAGCAAGGCTAGTTATGTAGTGCATATGTGTACATGATTGAAAGTAAATATCAACCATGAGTGACTAATATCTTGATGGAAAACTCGAAACTATGGAATACTAGGAAAGGAAATGCATGGTTGGAAATACTAGCAATGTTCATGTCCGTTGCAACAAATCATAATTAGAATAATACTTATTCACAAACTTGGTACAAAACACTCTAATTTTGATATACATATGTCACTAGAGATATATTATGTTTCAATTAGAATATATTCCTTGGGCTATTTTGGTGAGGTTAGGGGGGGATGTGGTTGGTTTTAAGATACTAATTATGAGTTTTTCTGCAAATTGGTAGACAAGTGGGATGTTGGTGAGAAAAGGCAACAACTTACCTCACAATCGTTAGATGTAGATCTAATGGTCAGAAACGACGGATGGCAGACACACCAGCATCACCAACTTAGTCTTGTGTAGGAGTACTAGCAAGATCCGTGCATTGCACGGAACATCAAGATGCATTTTTTTATAAAACACTTGTTGTGATTGACCCTTGCGTAAGTAATCCCATGTGTAAAAACTAATGATATCTCAAGAAATATGAGATATGGTGAAGAGGAGTGGGGTGTGGTGGTGGTTGGTGGTCGAACTGAGCGGAGGCATGGGGATTGACAATGCCGACAGCGGCCACCAGGCTAGTTTGTTCGAGAGGCTTCCTTTCTTAATTGCTCAACAATGTGGTTTGTTGGAGATAAGGATGAACGAGGGAAGGCCTTGTCTGCAAATGTGGAGAGGGGTGCGGGTATCTTTTAGTTTAATTTCCATCCGTCAGATATAGATCGGGCGGTCTATATTGCAAGATGGCACACATACCATCATCACCAACTCAATTTTTTATAAGAGAAGAAATATAAGTATGGAGATATAGACGTATTATCGATACATGCTTCCGTAAACTAGCATATAAATTCTATTCAACACCTCGGCATGTGGGCCCTTAGCACAATGACTTCTCGACTGTGTAAACCGGAGATTTTCCCGTCGCCGACAAGGAGGGGGTGCCGGTGGCGCGCTTTTTGGCTTGCTATAGTCCTAGTAGTCATACTAGGTGGTCTAAGCACGTGTAGATTTATTCTTTTTCACGTCTCGTGTTCGCCGTACTTCCACGACTGTTCATGAATAGACGGTAAGTTATTCATGGGGAAACCCTTGTTGAGCGTGTTTGCGAGAGAGAGAGAGAGAGAGAGCGTGTGATATGTTAGAGACTAAGGCAATGATAACAGATTCTTTGTGTCTATGTGTGTGGAGGATAGAGAGAGACATGTACATGGGGCTTTGTGTTGTGTAATGTGGAGACACATATACATAATTAGAGAGTGAGTGTGTGAGATACACATGCAGACATGAGGAGAGATGAGGATCCAGGTAAATGGGTGTTTCTGCATGTCTGTGTGTGTTTGTGCACGCGTTGGTGTGTGAGAGGGAGAGAGTGTATGTGGAGTAGAGAGACCACTGATGATGTAAACCTAGTATAAGGGAAGGGGGAATGGTGTGACATGTGTAGTAGCAAGATAGCACGGGTGCGGGTGGGGGGAGCAGACTATTTGGAAGAGACATCGAGTGTGTATGGGGGAGAGGGGTGTGAGAGCGAGAGAAAGAGAGAGCTAGCGCCGGAGAGAGAGAGAGAGAGGAAGAGAGGGGGCGAGAGGGGTCGTTTGTGTCCATAAATGGCGTATAGATAGGGAGACAATGTTGATGTTGTCCGAAATTGGCCTATGAACGGAGACGCATGGGAAGCGAGTCATCGTGTGTGTGATAGGGACTTCATAAGAGAGCTAGAATAGATGGTGTAGAGAACAATGTGCGAAATCGAGAACGATTATACATTAGGGAGCTATGCAAAGAGTCACGACATATATGTATACATGGAAGGAGCTGGGGCAGGTCCGCATGTGGGAGAGATAGAAAGAGGAGAGTGGTGCACAAGGAGACAATAGTGTGCTTGTTTGCAGTGGGGGTGGTGTGTGAGGTGAGTGCGCGAGAACCACATAACTAGGGAGATAGACGTTTGGGGGCGACGTTTTGTGTGTATGGGAAATATACACTCTACATAGTGCGTGTGCTTGGGTAAGAGAGATAGCGGGAGACCTAGAGAGTGAGGGAAGAGATGTGTGCATGCCCGAGAGCCAAAGTGATAGAGACCTATGTTGGGGTCCGGACTTTACAAGAGAGAGGGCTGTTAATGTGCTCGTGCGTTGGTGTTTGGGGGAGAGAACGAGTTCTCTCTGTCTGTGTGTGTGTGTGTGGTGGGGGGGTTGACTTCAGATAAAGAGTGAGGTGTCTATATTTGAGGGACTTTAGCGTAATTGAGATATTGTGCACTCATGGTTGATCAATTTGTTTCACAGTTTGTACTATGAGATAACGATACTTTTGAACATGCGTGATATACCTTGATGTACCATAATTACAAACCTAAGATTGGAATTTTGGAATTCGACTCCATCATTAGCTTTTGTAATTCATTTAAATAGAGGTACATTTTTTAAGCCGGGATTTCGTGATTTCAAATTCATATATCAAACCTAGAGATATACACATACGGGCATGTTCAAACTTTATAATCATCCACTTTATTCATACACATACACAGTTTTTCTTTTGTCATCATATTTAGGATAAACACATTTGGAATTTCATTTGAATTGGACCGTATGATGGTATTTGCTTGTTGTAGCTCAATGATCCATATTTGAATTGAATGGACAATCTAAGTTTCGAATTGGAGACATTGATTTTCAGAACGTGCACATTTTTTTTGCGTGCAAAACAAACAAGTTGTCGGCCATGATATCATAGTTGGCCGTACGAGAGCAAAATACTTATAATTTTAGGTGCCAAAAGATTTCAAACTTCCCGCTCACATCGAAATATCACGCGCCCGAAAGTTTAGCCCTGCGATATTCCTGTTTTACCCCGGCCACATGAACGGAAAAGGGCTGCTTTGGTAACTCCATTGTTTTCCCCTCTTTGCCCCCAACTTTCTTCCCGAGAGCCCCTCCCCTTCCCCTCCCCGACCCCCCAACCACGGCAAGCCGCTGAATCTAGTCCTCCGCTGCAACGATGGACCTCACACCCCGCCGGATCTACCTTCCGCACCTTGGAACCCCCAACTGCCAACTCACCACTTCACCGGAGCCGCTTCAGCGACTGGCTTGTCCACCGCTCCAGATCTCCTTGACCGCCATCATGGTCCACCGCACCGGATCTGCTTAACCGGCGCCCTCGTCCACCACAGCGTAGGCCCTTCATTGACTCCCTCGTCCGCCCCTTCGCTGGCCCTTCATACAAGCCCTCATCCGCCGCAACAGATCCGCCTCACCGAAAGAACTGTACAACGCGCCCGCCGAAGCCTTCATCCACTGCACCGGACCTGCTCCACGGACGCCATATTCAACTCCACCGGCCCTGCTTTACCGACGCCGCAGCCTCATCACGTTATTTCGATTTGTACTCCTTCAGTTTTTCTCTTTATCGTGCAACTGTTCACTTACCATAGATGAGCTTTCTTGTATGTCGACAGGCGCTGCAACCGTAGCACCGGAGCCGCTTCAGCGACAGAGACAGCCAGCCCAAACTCAACCGCAACACGAGCACCATCGACGATCCTTAGCTATCAAGTATGACAACGATACCCATATGCCGCCGAGAATCAGGTACTATTATCCAACAGCCAGCGCCTATGTTCACTTTCCTAGCATAAGCACCGCACCTTTGAATTTCTTCAGGGCATCATTCAGTTTTTCATGAGACGCGTTATTCTGCTTGCACCTGTAGGGCCATACTTCTGGCAGTGAACATGTTACATGTGCTAAATTACATACCAGTGCACATATAGTTAATATGCTTTAGTTTTGTTCTGATGCCACATGTTGGTTCCATCAGACTGCTTAATGTTCTCTATGCTTAATTACACATCAGCAAACTAGCATGTGGTTCCGCTGCTTTTTGTTCGTTTTACCCTACATTTTATGATGCTAGCTATTACATCACTGCTCCGAGCCTCTGTTCATTACTTGTTTGTGTGTTCTTGATCTTCCCAAGTTGCGTGACTAATTTGATGCTTCTATTAATTATGGAGCTGCCAACCCCATCAAGCAAAATATTTGTTCTTTTGGGCCTGGCACCTCGAACAAGCATCAAAATAGAGGGAAGCAGATATACTCCATCCGATTCTATTTACTCTGCCCATAACTCTTGACCCGCATACCAAGGAGGGCAATGGTTTAATTTTTCTGGACTAATTTGCCAATTAATTAGGGCAGAGGCGGATGGGGCGTGGCACAAAAGGAAACCAGCGCTAGGAATCAGCAACGCGCAGACTAATACGAGAAAACTGAGAAAAAGTTATACGCAAAGTAAAAAGAATCGGAGGGAGTATTGTCATGTATGCACACACCCTTCTTTCATTAGTTTAGATGAACCATTGATGATCAATTCGGACCAGTGCATGCGATTAAAATTAATTTTACCTAAATACATGGTGCAGAATAAACTATAACAACTAGATTTGCAACCACGGGATGCTGACAATATCTTCAAAGAACATTGCAACAGCAGCTAGGCTTCACAGCAACATATGGTAAGCCAGTGTGTTTTAGTACATGTGAAATGTAATGCGAGTGGGCTGCTTTCTTGGCTTGTGCCCTCAACGTGTACTCCTACCAAATTATAAATAGTTCAGTTGTCTGCTTTGCTGTATTGCTTGATTCGAATGCTTATTTGTTGTTACGCTATACCTGAGTTGGCCAATATGTCAGCAGTGCCTGCTGTACTATCGTAAATAAATGCATGCCTATTTCATTTGAGTCCTTAACTTTTCCTCTCAACTTCATCACATGACTGTCTTTGTATTTTATATGAGGCCACACTATTAAGTGCTTTCTCAAATTATTTCAACTGCTTAGATGCCTTGGCAACTTAAATATAGCGGTTGTCCACTCCCTTTCAACTAGGGATGTCAACTGGGTCCGGTTTAATCCCGAATAAAGTCCACTAGTGGTATGATAGTTTAAAAGAGTTTTTGTTTTTTTGAGGAAAATGAACTAGGGAGGTAGCAAAAAGTAACTAGATGGGACTGGCGGATTTCATTTATTTGCCACTTACATCCCTAGTTTCATCTTACCATTTTAATTTCTTTTCGGCTAATGCTGCTTCGAACCATTTAAATATAGTTTGCCATGCTCGGCAATAATTCGTCCGTCGTTTACCATGTAAGCTTACTGCCTGGATCATACGATAACTATCTGTTACTGATGTCCAGCGGAAACCTTTCAGGATGCCGTTCACACTTGGACAAAATGTACAACCCCAGAATCTATTTGTGGAAACAGTGCGCCATCCATGTTACCAGATGGTAGCAGTTCAGAGGCAACACCGCCGGAGAGCAGTCTGAGCACAGATATTATAGTGCTTGAGACTCTACTAGAGGCAGAAAGAGATGGTGTGGCTGCCCTGAATGAGGTAATATTTATCTTGAGGCTGGAAATTACGGAATTAGCGGCACACATTATGCAAGCAACCCAAGAATTGGAGGAAGTAAGAATGTTGCATTTGAAGACGGAGGAGATCCTGCTATTTCTGCTATCTGAAGCCCAAGATAATCCTGGTTCTTCTTTAGATACCAGTTCAAATTTTCATTAGATTATTGTACTTGCATGTTGTGTCATGTCTCTGAATGGATTATGTTGCAAGACCCCCTATGTTGTCCATGTGTTGTAATGATCCGAATTTTTTAGGCAAGGTAATCCTCATAACTTGTATGATTGACATAAGGTGAACAGTTTGTCGTGTGAGCATATTGTATTGGATGAAATAACTGTTTGACTCAGAGTGTATCCAACCTACTGAATTCGAAGATCACAGCATTTCTAAATGATAATCATATATAAAGGTGGAATAAATCTTTGTTGTGGTTTTGAAGAAATAAATAACAAAACGTATAATTATCTGTGGATATTCGTAATCGAATACAAATTGGATTTGAATTTAGTTTGCCAGGTCCCAGGGCAAACGTGAATGCTAATTCTCCCAAGTTTTGAACGAAGCGGCTAAACACCCACTATAATTTGTGGGCTGCTCGAAGCAAGTGTTTGCGAGATGGAAATTACTGTCTACCCCTTACACTTGACATCCTTGTCGACAGGATTTACACTGCTGTCGATAGGAGTAGACTAGTAACTTCAATCAGACGTGACACGACGGCCTCTGAGCCCATTCAGACACGGTGGGCGCCAAACGTGGGTGGCAAAACACATTTGATTCAAGCTCGTCCGAAAGACATGTGTCTCTTCCTCCATTTCCCCATTCATACACGGTGGGTGGCAAAACAAACTCTCCTCGTCCAAAATCGATGTAGGCTTATATTTTAAATAGGGGCAGATGTGTAACTTCCATCAGACGTGACACAACCGCCCTACCTACCAGCCCCGTTCATACACCATGGGCGCCAACCATGGGCGGCAAAACACCCTCTCCTCGCCCGAAATAGTTACCCGCAAGTATTTGGGAGATGCGAGATTACCGTCCTATCCCCAACCGATGCGATGTTCGAAATTTTAAATGGGGGATAAGTTCATAACTTTCCCCCATTTCAGAGAAGCGCGTCCCAAAGTTTGAGATCTCCTCCCCTCCATTTCCCCATTCATACACCATCGGCGGCACGACAACCTGCGCACTGCAGCTAGCCTCCTCCGTCTGCCACCCCATCCTCCACCTTGTCGGAGCCGCTACCCCTACCCCGTCGTCCACTGCAAGAGATGGACATCTCTCATCCACGGCGCTGGACCAGCATCCTTTCATCGCCTCCTCTCGCTTCATCGGCACCGTCGTCCACCTTGCCGTTGCCGCTCCTACGACTGCCTCGTCCACGACAACATGATATATCCCGCGACCCGACCGCCTGCCGTCTAAAGTCTTCTTCCCCGCCGCCGACAGCCATCGCACCTGCAGCACCCTCAACGTATCAGCATAGGCCTACACGGCATCGCAAGAGAGGTGATACTCTTCCATATGTGCTTAAGTTATTGATCTCACCCGGAAAATAGATCGTAATTTGTTTACTATACTTTTCTTGTCCGTACCAAATCGTAGTGGCTAGTTGAAAGCAAACATTGGTTGCGAAGTAGCTTTGTCCGGTTTGCACCTTCAGATCCGCCATGGCATGGGCACTATACTCGTAAATCTTATGGATTCCCCCCTTTATATTCACTACCATCATCGTAGATGATTCGTGTCATGCTAGCACTGCTCCTCAAGACCTCAACCCAAGGCTTACGTGTTGAAATACGAATCTGATATGATGCTCATATCACTAAAACAGAGAACATTTAATTGGTCACCTAATGTTCCTATATTCGTTTCGAAAAGCATGTGCGCCACCCACTGGTCCAGCTAGTTCCACTTTCCTGATTTTTCTCTTGATTCTTAGGGTTTTCCCCTTTTATCTACTCTACTATGATCTGCGTAGGTGCTTTCTGTTGTACTAGCATTACTCCACCCTTCAAGCTAAACAACACAACACTCAAAATTCGAAAGCTTATTTGTTCAAATATGATTGTGATATGATACTGATATTAGTTAACCAACACATTTAATTGGTTAGCCAAAGGTCCCACTTGAGTTTCCAAATGCATGTCGCGACATATAGAGAGACAACATAATTGCATTTCTTTGTCACTTGTTGATCGTACTTTCTTGTCCATACCAAATCTTAGTTGTTATTTCAAAGAAAACATCGGTTGCTAACTACCCTTTACACGGTTTGCAGCTTTGGATCTGCCATCCCACTGCCACGGTCAACATTGTACTCATCATGCTTATGTTTTCCCCATTTTATGATGACCATAATCAGCCTACGTGGTTCGTGTCGTAATAGCACTGCTCCACCCATCGAGCTAAACAAGCTTAGTTGTACAAATTCATATCTGATATTATTGCTGATATTAGTAAAACTAGGAGATGTTTAATTGGTTAGCTAAATGTTCCTACTTTAGTTTCGAAATGCATGTGAGCCACATATGGAGAGACCGGAAAGAATAGTATTTCTCTGTGCGCTCTGGTTCATCATGGGTGGCCAACCGACATTGTATTAAAAGACTTGTAATATCTTCAATCTGCTTGCTCTTCTACTCTTCTTTAAGATGATACTCTTCTCTTGCGGTCGACTGGTCAGGTCGACTTGTTCTCCCTTAGTATATTTTGAATCTGTCAGGTCAGGTCGACTTGTTTTTCTTTACTATATGTTGAAGCTATCATCTGCGAAGTGTCATCACTTCTGGAGCTCTCATATTTTGAGTAGTAGGCCACATTATATTAATGCACACAACAAATTACAACATGCATGGCATCTTTTAAAAGAATTGCAGAGATAGCACAAAGGGGTTTACAGGGAGGCAGTATTGGATTAGAATCACTTCTACATTACAAAGAAAATCTTATTTGTTTTTATGTTTTCATGCATGTCAAATATTGAACATTATCAAAATGAATATGAGAATGGGCGCATGAGAGGAATATTGCGGAATGATCCACTGCCTAACAAACTTGGCATGGTGGAGGATGGCCTATCTTATTCACCCATCAAGGTGCTTGCTCTAACTTTGCAAAGTTATATTGGCCGCACATATTTTGCTTCTGACCTCTTGCATTACTTCTACTTTGTTACACCATCTGCTTAGTTTAAGCATCATATATGAGTATATGCCATACCTATCCATTTTTGTACCTATTCCATGTGTCGTCACACTATGTTTTTCCAGTCAAATGTTGTTCTTTCATAATAGGTGTCCAAAAGGAAGAGGGTGAGTGCAGGTCATCAAGGAGTACAAACTAGGTATTTGGAAAATGTAGTGATACCTGTTAAATCAGATAGATCAGCAGCCACAGAAAACACAGGCCCAACTGTACCACACTTTACCCCTACTCCAGTGGCCATACCCCTATTAGAACTGCTGGGAGCCCAGCGTCAGGTACTGTCTATGATATCAATTCAAAATTTGAACTCCTAAATTTCTGCTTGTACCTTACCTTCTCTCTTGTATGAAAACTAATTTCAGATGAATCTCCTTGCTCAAAGGATCATAAGATCTCAAAACAATAATGGCAACGCTTATAAAGAATTTTCTTTGGGGAATTTATTGAATTATCCTTCCATCAACATGGAGAAGGGCTTTGTCCAGCCCGTGTTAACATGTAATGTAAGTTCATCCTTATCAAGCCTTCAAACTTTGTTCTAGTATAGATTTGGATAGGCATCATTTCCTCCACTGTTGTTTGCTTTGCTGTTTACATCTGATTGGATGTTTGCAACAACTACCAGTTTCAAATTGTAGTTGTAAAAACATGTTCCTTATGCAGAAGAGATCCATTTATTTGCTTATATAATTGTGAAACCTGTTACGTGTCTCCTTGTTTCTCTTTCAGACTCGTATCTCTTACGCCAGGCAGAACTTTAGGGAAGATAGTGAGCCAAACCATCTTGAGGACAGCGAGATGACCCCAAGGTCCTATCTTGATGAAGACAGTGAGTTGAAGCTACTCACCAGCAGGTGTGAGACAACCTCTGTGGAGTCGCTGCCTCAATCAGTTCGACTTCTTCAGTCTCGACTTAAAGCGAAAAGGCTTGCTTCAGCTCAGCTCTGACTTGAAGTCAAAGATGCAATGAAGATGTCATAAGACTGCCGTGCACACCATCATGCCTTAAATCTAGTGTTGATGCATCTATCGTTGACACAACTGAGGTCTACTCAGCTTCTTCAGCTGTTTGGGGGGGGGGGGCAACCTGGCCAGGCCTACTGCCTTTTGAAGTGCTCTCAGCTTTGTATATTCTTTTGTCGGCGCGTTTATTTGCACTGGTGGCGAACTTTGATGCCCAGTGGATGTAATATGTGTGATAGCCATGATAGCCTAGCGTAAGTTGCTTGCTTATTTATTTCCTTGTTGTCTTGTTTATTTGTTTGCTTCTAGTCATTGCAGTTCTTTTTCCGCGGTTTGCTAGTGGCTGCAATAACCTATTTTTTAAAACTAGGCCACAATAACCATGGGCTAATATTTACTGTAGCGACACTGGGCCTCCTACGGGCCGTAGAAATAGTGGGCCTTCTACGGGCCATAGAAACAATGGGCCTTCTACGGGCCGTAGAAACAATGGGCCTTCTATGGGCCCTATCATCAATGGGCCTTTTACGGGCAGTATGATCGATGGCCAAACATTAGCCAATAACAGGCCGCATTATGGCCGTAAACGGGCTAGAGTTGGAATCGTCCGTTCATGGGCCGACCATAATGGGCCATCGTTAATAGGCCGTATTGGATGACGCT
Organism: Triticum urartu; assembly: GCF_003073215.2. NCBI lineage: Eukaryota > Viridiplantae > Streptophyta > Magnoliopsida > Poales > Poaceae > Triticum > Triticum urartu. Next base: position 198,166,330 of record NC_053023.1, read on the forward strand.
ATGAAAACGGCCCAACGTATTAACGGACCACAAACGGGCCGACTGTAACCACGGGCTGAATTTGGACCACAAGCAGAAAATGACAGTAACGGCCCGTAAGTAAACGAATGCTGGAAATGAGCCCAAGAATAAATGGCTCTGAGAAGGCCGAAAGATAACATGGGCTGGAAACGGCCCAATGGAATAACGGGCCTTAATGGGTATAAAGTGATACACTGTTCATTACGGGTCAGTTTCACCACGGGCCGTTAATGGGTGTAAAGTGATACACTGTTCATTACGGGCCAGTTTCACCACGGGCCGTTAGTAGGCCAAGAGTTACATAGGGCCTCATATGGGCCGAAAGACGTCATGGGCCATACATGGGCCAGAAGTGAAAACAGGCTGGAATCATATTGGATGGCCCAGATGATGCTACTGGGCCTAATTCAGATAGGGCGTAACGGGCCTTGGGTTAGCGGGCTGTAAATGGGCTATATTCGAACAGGCCGTTAACAGGCTTTCCATGGGCTGGCCTGCCAGCTTTTGACCAAGTCAAACGGGCCGGCCTTTTCACAGGAATGGGCCTCTGTTGGGCCGTGCCACGTGTCGATGTATCATAGGCGCCTTCCGTCCAATGAGTGGTTGGCATCTGTCCCAACGATGAGCCGACACGTGTTTCCTCCAGCCAATGATGATTTTACACATGGAAAATCACCATTGGTCGGGGTTGTTAACGGGTTATCGGATCCAAAACCCGACCCGATATCTTAACGGCATTCCGTTATGGTGGATGCCACTGAAGGAAATATGCCCTAGAGGCAATAATAAAGTTATTGTTTATTTCCTTATTTCATGATAAATGTTTATTATTCATGCTAGAATTGTATTAACCGGAAACATAATACATGTGTGAATACATAGACAAACAGAGTGTCACTAGTATGCCTCTACTTGACTAGCTCGTTGATCAAAGATGGTTAAGTTTCCTAACCATAGACATGAGTTGTCATTTGATTAATGGGGTCACATCATTAGAAGAATGATGTGATTGACTTGACCCATTCCGTTAGCTTAACACTTGATCATTTAGTTTGTTGCTATTTCTTTCTTCATGACTTATACATGTTCATATGACTATGAGATTATGCAACTCCCGTTTACCGGAGGAACAGTTTGTGTGCCACCAAACGTCACAACGTAACTGGGTGATTATAACGGTGCTCTATAGGTGTCTCCAAAGGTACTTGTTGGGTTGGCGTATTTCGAGATTAGGATTTGTCACTCCGATTGTCGGAGAGGTATCTCTGGGCCCACTCGGTAATTCACATCACTTAAAGCCTTGCAAGCATTGCAACTAATGAGTTAGTTGTGGGATGATGTATTACAGAATGAGTAAAGAGACTTGCCGGTAACGAGATTGAACTAGGTATTGAGATACCGACGATCGAATCTCGGGCAAGTAACATACCGATGACAAAGGGAACAACGTATGTTGTTATGCGGTCTGACCGATAAAGATATTCGTAGAATATGTAGGAGCCAATATGGGCATCCAGGTCCCGCTATTGGTTATTGACCAGAGAGGTGTCTCGGTCATGTCTACATAGTTCTCGAACCCGTAGGGTCCGCACGCTTAACGTTCGTTGACGATATAGTATTATATGAGTTATGTATGTTGGTGACTGAATGTTGTTCGGAGTCCCGTATGAGATCACGGACATGACGAGGAGCTCCGGAATGGTCCGGAGGTAAATATTCATATATTGGATGATATGGTTTGGCCAAGGGGTCAGGCCCATGGGGCTATAAGTCGGTGCAAAAGGAGTTTTGCGGAAGCCAGGGGGCCAAACGCCGGAGACCCTGGTATCTGGCCCTGGGCCAGATGCCGAGGCCCATGGCGTTTGGGACAGACGCCAAGGATTGTGGCGTTTGGTCCTGGAGTCCGCGTGGGACTCTTGCCTTTCGGGCAAAACCGACTTTGAGGAGGATTTTGCTCCAAGTTTTGACCCCATGGCTCAATATATAAATAGAGGGGCAGGGCTAGCACCAAAGACATATCAAGAAACACTAAGCCGTGTGCCGGCAACCCCGTCCCCTCTAGTTTATCCTCCGTCATAGTTTTTGTAGTGCCTAGGTGAAGCCCTGCGGAAATTGTTCTTCACCAACACCGTCACCACGCCGTCGTGCTGCCGGAACTCATCTACTACTTTGCCCCTCTTGCTGGATCGAGAAGGCGAGGACGTCACCAAGCCGAACGTGTGCAGAAATCGGAGGTGCCATGCTTTTCGTACTTGGATCGGTCGGATCGTGAAGATGTACGACTACATCAACCGCGTTGTTATAACACTTCCGCGAACGGTCTACGAGGCTACATAGACAACAATCTCCCCTCTCGTTGCTATGCATCACCATGATCCTGCGTGTGCGTAGGAAATTTTTGAAATTACTACGTTCCCCAACAGTGGCATCCGAGCCTGGTTTTATGCGTAGATGTCATATGCACGAGTAGAACACAAGTGAGTTGTGGGCGATATAAGTCATACTACTTACAAGCATGTCATACTTTGGTTCGGCGGTATTGTTGGATGAAGCGGCCCGGACCGACATTACGCGTACGCTTACGCGAGACTGGTTTTACCGCCGTGCTATGCACACAAGTGATTAGCGGGTGTCAGTTTCTCCAACTTTAGTTGAACCGAGTGTGGCTACGCCCGGTCCTTGAGAAGGTTAAAACAGCACTAACTTGACAAACTATCGTTGTGGTTTTGATGCGTAGGTAAGAACGGTTCTTGCTCAGCCCGTAGCAGCCACGTAAAACTTGCAACAACAAAGTAGGGGACGTCTAACTTGTTTTTGAAGGGCATGTTGTGATGTGATATGGTCAAGACATGATGAGATATAAGTTGTTTGTATAAGATGATCATGTTTTGTTGAAGTTATCGGCAACTGGCAGAAGCCTTATGGTTGTCTCTTTATTGCATAAGATGCAAGCACCAAATAATTGCTTTACTTTATCGCTATGCGATAGCAATAGTTGCAAGAGCAATAGTTGGTGAGACGACCATGTGCCGACAAATTGATATAGATCAAGATGATGGAGATCATGGTGTCATGCCGTTGACGATGGAAATCATGACGATGCTTTGGAGATGGAGATCAAAGGCACAAGATGATGATGATGGCCATATCATGTCACATATTTTGATTGCATGTGATGTTTATCTTTTATGCATCTTATCTTGCTTTGATTGACGGTAGCATTATAAGATGATCTCTCACTAAATTATCAAGGTATAAGTGTTCTCCCTGAGTATGAACCGTTGTGAAAGTTCTTCGTGCTGAGACACCACGTGATGATCGGGTGTGATAGGCTCTACGTTCAAATACAACGGGTGCAAAACAGTTGCACACGCGGAATACTCAGGTTAAACTTGACGAGCCTAGCATATAACAGATATGGCCTCGGAACACAGAGACCAAAAGGTCGAGCGTGAATCATATAGTAGATATGATCAACATAGTGATGTTCACCATTGAAACTACTCCATCTCACATGATGATCGGACATGGTTTAGTTGATATGGATCACGTGATCACTTAGAGGATTAGAGGGATGTCTATCTAAGTGGGAGTTCTTAAGTAATATGATTAATTGAACTTTAATTGATCATGAACTTAGTCCTGGTAGTATTAGCATATCTATGTTGTAGATCAATAGCTCGCGTTTAGCTCCCCTGTTTTATTTTGATATGTTCCTAGAGAAAATTAAGTTGAAAGATGTTAGTAGCAATGATGCAGATTGGATCCGTGATCTGAGGATTATCCTCATTGTTTCACAAAAGAATTATGTCCTTGATGCACCACTAGGTGACAGACCTATTGCAGGAGCAGATGCAGGCGTTATGAACGTTTGGCTAGCTCAATATGATGACTACTTGATAGTTTAGCGCACCATGCTTAAACGACTTAGAATCGGGACTTCAAAGACGTTTTGAACGTCATGGACCATATGAGATGTTTCAGGAGTTGAAGTTAATATTTCAAGCAAATACCCGAGTTGAGAGATATGAAGTCTCCAACAAGTTCTATAGCTAAAATATGGAGGAGAATAGCTCAAGTAGTGAGCATGTGCTCAGATTGTCTGGGTACTACAATCGATTGAATCAAGTGGGAGTTAATCTTCCAGATAAAATAGTGATTGACAGAATTCTCTAATAGCCATCACCAAGTTAGTAGAACTTCATGATGAACTATAATATTCAAGGGATAACGGAAACGATTTCCAAGCTCTTCGTGATGCTGAAATTGACGAAGGTAGAAATCAAGAGATGCATCAAGTGTTGATGGTAAACAAATACACTAGTTTCAAGTAAAGGGACATAGGGAAGAAAGGGGAACTTCAAGAAGAATGGCAAGCAAGTTGCTGCTCAAGTGAAAAAACCCAAGTCTGGACCTAAGCCTGACACTAAGTGCTTCTACTGCAAAGGGACTGGTCACTGGAAGCGGAACTGCCCAAGTATTTGGTGGATAAGAAGGATGGCAAAGTGAACAAAGCTATATTTGATATACATGTTATTGATGTGTACTTTACTAGTGTTTATAGCAACCCCTCGGTATTTGATACTGGTTCAGTTGCTAAGAGTAGTAACTCAAAATGGGAATTGCAGAATGAACAGAGACTAGTTAAGGGTGAAGTGACGATGTGTATTGGAAGTGGTTCCAAGATTGATATGATCATCATCGCACACTCCCTATACTTTCGGGATTAGTGTTGAACCTAAAATAAATGTTCTTTAGTGTTTGCGTTGAGCATGAATATGATTGGATCATGTGTATTGCAATACGGTTATTCATGTAAGTTAGAGAATAATTGTTGTTCTGTTTACATGAATAAAACCTTCTATGCTGCCGTTTAGGTCATATTGGTGTAAAGCGCATGAAGAAACTCCATACTGATGGACTTTTGGAATCACTTGATTATGAATCACTTGATGCTTGCGAACCATGCCTCATGGGCAAGATGACTAAGACTCCGTTCTCCGGAACAATGGAGCGAGCAACTGACTTATTGGAAATAATACATACTGATGTATGCGGTCCGATGAGTGTTAAGGCTCACGGCAAGTATCGTTATTTTCTGACCTTCACAGATGATTTGAGCAGATATGGGTATATCTACTTGATGAAACACAAGTCTGAAACATTTGAAAAGTTCAAAGAATTTCAGAGTGAAGTGGAGAATCATCGTAACAAGAAAATGGAAGTTTCTACGATATGATCGCAGAGGTGAAATATTTGAGTTACGAGTTTGGCCTTCAGTTAAAACAATGTGAAATAGTTTCACTACTCACGCCACCTGGAACACCACAGTGTAATGGTGTGTCCGAATGTCATAACCGTACTTTACTGGATATAGTGCAATCTATGATGTTTCTTACCAATTTACCACTATAGTTTTGGGGTTGTGCATTAGAGACAGCTGCATTCACGTTAAAAAGGGCACCATCTAAATCCGTTGAGACGACACCGTATGAACTGTAGCTTGGCAAGAAACCAAAGTTGTCGTTTCTTAAAGTTTGGGGTTGCGATTCTTATGTGAAAAGTTTCATCCTGATAAGCTCAAACCCAAATCGGAAAAGTGTGTCTTCATAGGATACCCAAAAGTTACCGTTGGGTACACCTTCTATCACAGATCCGAAGGCAAGATATTCATTGCTAAGAATGGATCCTTTCTAGAGAAGGAGTTTCTCTCGAAAGAAGTGAGTGGGAGGAAAGTAGAACTTGATGAGGTAACTGTACCTGTTCCCTTATTGGAAAGTAGATCATCACAGAAATCTGTTTCCGTGACTCCTACACCAATTAGTGAGGAAGCTAATGATGATGATCATGTAACTTCAGATTAAGTTACTACCGAACCTCATAGGTAAACCAGAGTGATAGCTGCACCAGAGTGGTACGATAATCTTGTTCTGGAGGTCATGTTACTTGACCATGACGAACCTACGAACTATGAGGAAGAGATGATGAGCCCAGATTCCGCAAAATGGCTTGAGGCCATGAAATCTGAGATGGGATCCATGTATGAGAACAAAGTGTGGACTTTGGTTGACTTGCCCGGTGATCGGCAAGCCATAGAAAATAAATGGATCTTCAAGAGGAAGACGGACGCTGATAGTAGTGTTACTATCTACAAAGCTAGACTTTTCCGAAAAGGGTTTTTGACAAAGTTCAAGGTGTTGACTACGATGAGATTTTCTCACTCGTAGCGATGCTTAAGTCTGTCCGAATCATGTTAGCAAATTGCCACATTTTATGAAATCTGGCAAATGGATGTCGAAACTACATTCCTTAATGGATTTCTTAAAGAAGAGTTGTATATGATGCAACCAAAAGGTTTTGTCAATCCTAAAGGTGCTAACAAAATATGCAAGCTCCAACGATCCATCTATGGACTGGTGCAAGCATCTCGGATTTGGAATATACGCTTTGATAAGTTGATCAAAGCATATAGTTTTATACAGACTTGCGGTGAAGCCTGTATTTACAAGAAAGTGAATGGGAGCACTACATCATTTCTGATAAGTATATGTGAATGACATATTGTTGATCAGAGATAATGTCAAATTATTCTGCAAAGCATAAAGGAGTGTTTGAAAGGAGTTTTTCAAAGAAACGCCTCAATGAAGCTGCTTACACATTGAGCATCAAGATCTATAGAGATAGATCAAGACGCTTGATAAGTTATTTCAATGATTACATACCTTGACAAGATTTTGAAGTAGTTCAAAATGGAACAGTCAAAGAAGGAGTTCTTGCCTGTGTTGCCAGGTGTGAAGTTGAGTAAAGACTCAAAAGCCGACCGCAGCAGAAAATAGAAAGAGAATGATAAGTCATTCCCTATGCCTCAGTCATAGGTTCTATAAAGTATGCTATGCTGTTTACCAGTCCTATTGTATACCTTAGCATCTTTCTGGCAAGGGAGTACAATAGTGATCTAGGAGTAGATCACTGGACAGCGGTCAAAATTATCCTTAGTGGAATAAGGACATGTTTCTCGATTATGGAGGTGACAAAAAGGTTCATCGCAAAGGGTTACGTCGATGCAAATTTTGACACTGATCCAGATAACTCTAAATCTCAATCTGGATACATATTGAAAGTGTGAAAAATTAGCTAGAGTAGCTCCGTGCGAGCATTATTGACATAGAAATTTGCAAAATACATATGGATCTGAATGCTGCAGACCCATTGACTAAACTTCTCTCACAAGCAAAACATGATCACACCTTAGTACTCTTTGGGTGTTAATCACATAGCGATGTGAACTAGATTATTGACTCTAGTAAACCCTTTGGGTGTTGGTCACATGACAATGTGAACTATGGGTGTTAATCACATGGTGATGTGAACTATTGCTGTTAAATCACATGGCGATGTGAACTAGATTATTGACTCTAGTGCAAGTGGGAGACTGAAGGAAATATGCCCTAGAGGCAACAATAAAGTTATTATTTATTTCCTTATATCATGATAAATGTTTATTATTCATGCTAGAATTGTATTAACCGGAAACATAATACATGTGTGAATACATAGACAAACAGAGTGTCACTAGTATGCCTCTACTAGACTAGCTCGTTAATCAAATATGGTTATGTTTCCTAACCATGAACAAAGAGTTGTTATTTGATTAAATGGGATCACATCATTAGGTGAATGATCTGATTGACATGACCCATTCCATTAGCTTAGCACCCGATCGTTTAGTATGTTGCTATTGCTTTCTTCATGACTTATACATGTTCCGATGACTATGAGATTATGCAACTCCCGTTTACCGGAGGAACACTTTGGGTACTACCAAACGTCACAACGTAACTGGGTGATTATAAGAGTACTACAGGTGTCTCAAAGGTACTTGTTGGGTTGGCGTATTTCGAGATTAGGATTTGTCACTCCGATAGTCCGAGAGGTATCTCTGGGCCCACTTGGTAATGCACATCACTTAAGCCTTGCAAGCATTGCAACTAATGAGTTAGTTGCGGGATGATGTATTACGGAACGAGTAAAGAGACTTGCTGGTAACGAGATTGAACTAGGTATTGAGATATCGACGATCGAATCTCGGGCAAGTAACATACCGATGACAAAGGGAACAACGTATGTTGTTATGCGGTCTGACCGATAAAGATCTTCGTAGAATATGTGGGGGCCAATATGAGCATCCAGGTTCCGCTATTGGTTATTGACCCGGAGACGTGTCTCGGTCATGTCTACATTGTTCTCGAACCCGTAGGGTCCGCACGCTTAAGGTTTCGATGACAGTTATATTATGAGTTTATGATTTTGATGTACCGAAGGTTGTTCGGAGTCCCGGATGTGATCACGGACATGACGAGGAGTCTCGAAATGGTCGAGACGTAAAGATTGATATATTGGAAGCCTATGTTTGGACATCGGAAGTGTTCCGGGTGAAATCGGGATTTTACCGGAATACCGGGAGGGTTACCGGAACCCCCCGGGAGCTATATGGGCCATAGTGGGCCTTAGTGGAAAAGAGAAGGGGCTGCCCTAGATGGGCTGCACGCCTCCCCCTTCCCCTAGTCCTATTAGGACTAGGAAGGGTGGCCGGCCACCTCCTCCTCTTTTCCCCTCCGAGGAATCCTAGTTGGACTAGGATTGGAGGGGGAATCCTACTCCCAGTGGGAGTAGGACTCTCCTGCGCCTCCTCCTTGGCCGGCCAGCCCCTCCCCCTTGGATCCTTTATATACGGGGGCAGGGGGCACCTCTAGACACACAAGTTGATCATTGAGATCGTTCCTTAGCCGTGTGCGGTGCCCCCTGCCACCATATTCCACCTCGTCATATCGTTGTAGTGCTTAGGCGAAGCCCTGCGTCGGTAGAACATCAAGATCGTCACCACGCCGTCGTGCTGACGGAACCTTCCCGATGCTTTGCTGGATCGGAGCCCGAGGATCGTCATCGAGCTGAACGTGTGCTAAGAACTCGGAGGTGCCGGAGTAACGGTGCTTGGATCGGTCGGATCGGGAAGAAGACGTACGACTACTTCCTCTACGTTGTGTCAACGCTCCCGTTGCGATCTACAAGGGTACGTAGATCAGACTCTCCCCTTGTTGCTATGCATCACCATGATCTTGCGTGTGCGTAGGAATTTTTTTGAAATTACTATGTTCCCCAACATGTTCTTCGCTTATTTACTTTTCCGTTGCTATTGCTATCATCACTACAAAATAACAAAAACATTACTTTTGCTATCATTACCTTTTGCTACCGTTACCACTACTATCATATTACTTTGCTACTAAACACTTTGCTGCAGATATTAAGTTTCCAGGTGTGGTTGAATTGACAACTCAGCTGCTAATACTTGAGAGTATTCTTTGGCTCCCCTTGTGTCGAATCAATAAATTTGGGTTGAATACTCTACCCTCAAAAACTGTTGCGATCCCCTATACTTGTGGGCTATCAAGACTATTTTCTGGCCCGTTGCCGGGGAGCATAACTCTATTCTTTGAGTCACTTGGGATTTATATCTGCTTATCATTATGAAGAACTTGAGAGATCCAAAAACCAAGATTTATCCCTCAACTACGAGGGGAGGTAAGGAACTGCCATCTAGCTCTGCACTTGATTCACCTTCTGTTTTGAGTAAGCTTGCGACACCTAAACCTGCTTCTGCTATTCGTTCTGATATGTCACATGTTATTGATGATGCCACTTCTGCTATGCATGATACTTATGATGAAACTACTTCTATGCTTGATACTACTGTGCCACTTGGTGAATTTCTTGATGAACAACTTGCTAGGGTTAGAGAGAATGAAAATATTGAATCTGATAATATTGATGAAAGTGATGATGAAGTCTTGCCCGTTATTCCTAAGGGTTATGTTTTGATAAAGAAGCCTCTTTAGCTATTTTAGCTTGCAAAGATAGTTATGAACTTAATAGGTTATTAGCTAAATGGAATAAGCAATCTCTAAATGATAGGATGAAACCTGACCCTGCTTTTGCTACTTCACCTATCTTTGTTACTGATAAGGATTATGAATTTTCTGTTGATCCTGATATAATTACTTTGGTTGAATCTGATCCTTTTCATGGCTATGAATCTGAAACCGTTGTGGCACATCTTACAAAATTAAATGATATAGCCACCCTGTTCACTAATGATGAGAGAACTCACTACTTTTATATCCTTCAAATATTTCCGTTCTCATTAAAGGGTGATGCTAAGATATGGTTTAATTCTCTTGATCCTGGTTGTGTGCGTAGTCCCCAGGATATGATTTATTACTTCTCTGCTAAATATTTCCCTGCTCATAAGAAACAAGCTGCTTTAAGGGATATATATAATTTTGTGCAAATTGAAGAAGAGAGTTTCCCACAAGGTTGGGGGAGGCTTCTTCAGTTACTTAATGCTTTGCCAGATCATCCTCTTAAGAAAAATGAAATACTTGATATCTTTTATAATGGACTAACCGATGCCTCCAAAGATTACCTGGATAGTTGTGCTGGTTCTGTTTCCAGGGAAAGAACGCCGGATGAAGCTGAAATTCTATTGAATAATATGTTGACAAATGAAAATAATTGGACACTTCCTGAACCAACTCTTGATCCTATTCCTAAACCAACTCCGAAGAAGAGGGGTGTTCTATTTCTCAGTCCTGAAGATATGCAAGAGGCAAAGAAATCTATGAAAGAAAAATGTATTAAAGATGAAGATGTTAAGAATTTACCTCCTATTGAAGAAATACACGGTCTTAATTTACCACATGTTGAAGAAACACATGACCTTAATCCTTCTCCTATTGAAGAAACTCATGGTCCTGATAACCCGACACAGGTAGTAAAGGTAAATTCTTTCTATAGATATGATAAAGCTGAAATCCCGTTTACAAAATTTGCTAGCCCATGCTTAGATGAGTTTGATAAATTTATGGTTAAGCAAGAAGATGTTAATGCTTATTTTGGTAGACAATTGAAATACAATTCAGATATGCTTGAACACTTGGGTAATTATATGGCTAATGTCAAAGGTGAACTTAAACTTATTAGTAAACATGCTTCTATGGTTACCACTCAAGTAGAACAAGTACTTAAAGCTCAAAATGATTTGCTCAATGAATTGAATAGTAAGAACAATGATAACGCTGTTAGAGTTATGACTAGAGGTGGTAGAATGACTCAGGAACCTTTGTATCCTGAAGGCCAGCCTAAGACAATTGAGCAAGATTCTCAGAGAAATAATGTGGATGCACCTAGTCCTTCTAATAGGAAAAAAAGAAAAATGATATGACTTTGCATGCTTCTAGTAAACCTATTACTAAAACACCTAAGAATCAAAATGATATTTTTATTTCTGATGCTGAAACACAATCTGGTAATGAACCTGAAACTAGTGATAATGTTAACGATAATGTTCATGATGATGCTCAACCTAGTAATGATAATGATATAGAAATTGAACCTGCTGTTGATCTTGATAACCCACAGTCAAAGAATCAACGTTATGATAAGAAAGACTTTGTTGCTAGGAAACATGGTAAAGAAAGAGAACCATTGGTTCAAAAACCCATGCCTTTTCCTCCCAAACCATCCAAGAAAAAGGATGATGAGGATTTTGAGCGCTTTGCTGAAATGATTAGACCTATCTTTTTGCGTATGTGATTAACTGATATGCTTAAAATGAATCCTTATGCTAAATACATGAAAGAAATTGTCACAAATAAGAGAAAGATACCGAAAGATGAAATTTCCACCATGCTTGCTAATTATACTTTTAAAGGTGGAATACCGAAGAAACTCGGAGATCCAGGAGTACCCACTATAGCAGTCAAAGAAAGAGTTCTTGCCTGTATTACAAGGTATGAAGTTGAGTATGACTCAAAACCCGACCACGGCAGAAGATAGAAAGAGAATGAAAGTCATTCCCTATGCCTTGGCCATAGGTTGTATAAAGTATGTCATACTGTGTACCAGATCTATTGTATACCCTGCATTGATTTGGCAAGGGAGTACAATAGTGATCTAGGAGTAGATCACTGGACAGCGGTCAAAATTATCCTTACTGGAATAAGGATATGTTTCTCGATGATGGAGGTGACAAAAAGGTTCGCCGTAAAGGGTTACGTCGATGCAACTTTTGACACTGATCTGGATGACTCTAAGTCTCGATCTAGATACATATTGAAAGTGGGAGCAATTAGCTAGAGTAGCTCCGTGCACAGCATTGTAGACATAGAAAATTGCAAAATACATGTGGATCTGAATGTGGCAGACCCATTGACTAAGATTCTCTCACAAGCAAAACATGATCACACCTTAATACTCTTTGGGTGTTAATCACATAATGATGTGAACTAGATTACTGACTCTAGTAAACCCTTTGGGTGTTGATCACATATCGATCCGAACTATGGGTGTTAATCACATGGTGATGTGAACTATTGATGTTAAATCACATGGCGATGTGATCTAGATTATTGACTCTAGTGCAAGTGGGAGACTGAAGGAAATATGCCCTAGAGGCAATAATAAAATTATTATTTATTTCCTTATTTCATGATAAATGTTTATTATTCATGCTAGAATTGTATTAACCGGAAACATAATACATGTGTGAATACATAGACAAACGGAGTGTCATTAGTATGCCTCTACTTGACTAGCTCGTTGATCAAAGATGGTTAAGTTTCCTAACCATAGACATGAGTTGTCATTTTATTAATGGGGTCACATCATTAGAAGAATGATGTGATTGACTTGACCCATTCCATTAGCTTAGCACTTTATCGTTAGGTTGTTGCTATTGCTTTCTTCATGACTTATACATGTTCCTGTGACTATGAGATTATGCAACTCCCGTTTACCAGAGGAACACTTTGTGTGCCACCAAATGTCACAACGTAACTGGGTGATTATAAAGGTGCTCTACAGGTGTCTCCAAAGGTACTTGTTAGGTTGGCGTATTTCAAGATTAGGATTTGTCACTCCGATTGTCGGAGAGGTATCTCTGGGCCCACTCGGTAATGCACATCACTTAAAGCCTTACAAGCATTGCAACTAATGAGTTAGTTGCGGGATGATGTATTATGGAACGAGTAAAGAGACTTGCCGGTAACGAGATTGAACTAGGTATTGAGATACCGATGATCGAATCTCGGGCAAGTAACATACTGATGACAAAGGGAACAACGTATGTTGTTATGCGGTCTGACCAATAAAGATCTTCGTAGAATATGTAGGAGCCAATACGGGCATCCAGGTCCCGCTATTGGTTATTGACCAGAGAGGTGTCTCGGTCATGTCTACATAGTTCTCGAACCCGTAGGGTCCACACGCTTAACGTTCGTTGACGATATAGTATTATATGAGTTATGTATGTTTGTGACCGAATGCTGTTTGGAGTCCCGGATGAGATCACGGACATGACGAGGAGCTCCGGAATGGTCCAGAGGTAAAGATTCATATATTGGATGATATGGTTTGGCCAAGGGGTCAGGCCCATGGGGCTATAAGTCGGTGCAAAAGGAGTTTTGCGGAAGCCAGGGGGCCAAACGCCGGAGACCCTGGCGTCTGGCCCTGGGCCAGACGCCGAGGCCCATGGCGTTTGGGACAGACGCTAAAGATTGTGGCGTTTGGTCCTGGAGTCCATGTGGGACTCTTGCCTTTCGGGCAAAACCGACTTTGAGGTGGCTTTTGCTCCAAGTTTCGACCCCAGGGCTCAATATATAAATAGAGGGGCAGGGCTAGCACCAAAGACATATCAAGAAACACCAAGCCGTGTGCCGGCAACCCCGTCCCCTCTAGTTTATCCCCCGTCATACTTTTCGTAGTGCTTAGGCGAATCCCTGCGGAAATTGTTCTTCACCAACACCGTCACCACGCCGTCGTGCTGCCGGAACTCATCTACTACTTCGCCCCTCTTGCTGGATCGAGAAGGCGAGGACATCACCGAGCCAAACGTGTGCAGAACTCGGAGGTGCCGTGCTTTTGGTACTTAGATCGGTCAGATCGTGAAGACGTACGACTACATCAACCGCGTTGTTATAACGCTTCCGCAAACGGTCTACGAGGTTACGTAGACAACACTCTCCCCTCTCGTTGCTATGTATCACCATGATCCTGTGTGTGCGTAGGAAATTTTTGAAATTACTACATTCCCCAACAGCCACGTGTCAGCCACCCTTGACGAAAGCTCTTCTGTGACACATGATTTATCGTCATGGAAGTGGACTCTTCCATGATGATAATTTTGGTAATGTCATGGAACACTTCTACCACAGCACAGGTATGACTATCTTGATTCTATCATAAATTTGTCATGGATGTACATGCATGACAAAAAAGCGACCTACTGTGACAAACACGTATCATCACGGAAGTGTATTTTTTTTTGTAGTGTTAGCTCCAGCCCAGTGCTCGTCTAAGTTTCAAAAATCCTACAGAGCGATGAGCAAATGTCACACTTGGGGGCTTAGCTGCAGTCTAGTACTCGCTTAAGTTGAAAAACCATCCCTATTTGCAAGGACGACGAGGTGCAGGTCAACTGCAAACCTCTCCTCAGAGCTGCGCCATAAGTACAATGTCCACTCCATCCCTATCCGCACGGATGACGAGGTGCAGGTCGACTGCAATCCTCTCCACGGAGCTCCGCCATAAGTACAATGTGCGCTCCATCCCTATCCGCAAGGACGACGAGGTGCAGGTCGACTGCAAACCTCTCCTCAGAGCTGCGCCACAAGTACAATGTGCGCTCCATCCCTATCCGCAAGGACAACGAGGTGCAGGTCGATTGTAAACCTCTCCTCAGAGCTACGCCACAAGTACAATGTCCGCTCCATCCCTATCCGCAAGGACGACGAGGCGCAGGTCGACTAAGATATCTCCCTCAGAGTTGCGTCTCAAAGAATATTCCAAGTGAAGAATAAGTTCCACTCGAAGGCAAACGCAAGCACATGTAGAAGATAAACCAAGATCATATAAAGTCTCAAGAATTTCAGGACGAAGATAAAAATACTCGGGCGTCAGGCCCGAAGGAGTTTAATGGCTACAAAAACCACTCAGCATTCCGAGGCAAATTTAAATCAAGTTTAAGTATCAAGTTTGTTCACTCGGCAGGAGGAGGACCTGCAGGCTCGACGAACTCGTCCAAATCAATCCCGTCAGCAATCCGAGTGGCAGCAGCAATGAAAGTCTCCGTCAGCACCGCATCCGGCAGAGGACTTCTTCCGTTAGCAATCCTTTTTGTGTTGGCGACCTTGATCGCCGCCAGCTTCTCTTCTCGAGCTTCTCTATAGTGGACCCTGACCAGTGACAGAGCCACGTCAGCACCGCATCCGGCAGAGGACTTCTTCCATTCCTGCACTCGACCAGGGACCTCATTGAGTCGAGCCAGCAGAGACGCGAGATCATTCTGAAGTGTTGCCCTTAGCCAAAGCGATGAGTCGATGCGTGAAACTGCAACCTTCAGACGGGCAAGATAACTTGTAACACTGGCGACACGGGATTCCAGTCGAAGCACATTCATGGCAGCCTCGTCGCCGACTGGAGAAAGGATAGGGTCCAAGCCCATCTCAATCCGTCCAGTCTCTTCTTGAAAGTTTTGGCAAAATTCTGCAGACTCAAGGAGTTAATGAGTCGACCGGTTAGGTCAAACTTGCAAACAGTAAAACTGTCGGGTAAAAAGGGGTACCTTCAAGCATAATAAAGAGTTTCTTGGCGAGAGCTTTCAGATAGGCCTCCAGATCATTCCTCCTGCGAGTCATGCTTTCCAGCTAGTCGTTTAGAGCCACTTTATCTTTTTTCAGACGAGTTGCCTCTTGATTGGATTCAGTGAGAGACGACTTCAGCTTGTTGATTTCTTCCTCCAGCGCTCCGACCGAAGCCAGTTTCTGGTCAGCAAGGGCAGTCTTCTCCTGAGCTTCCTTCTGCGCAGGTGCAAGGTCCAAGTCCTTCTTCTCCAGGGCCAGCCTCATTTTCTCTGCAAAATACACATTTAGAACAAACAAAAGAATGAAGAGATAACTTGAAGTATGGTCAAGATAAGCAGTCAACAGGCCGTTACCTTCCGTACCAGCGACTTCATCTTGAGCCTTTTTTCAAGTTCTGCTGAGCCAACTCCAGGTCAAGGTTGAGTTGCCTTTGCTTTTCCTCAAATTCGGCAAACTTGGAGATAAGCGAACAAGATTTCTACAGTGAGTAAAAGACATATCAACCGACAAGATCAAAGATCATCTACTTCCGAGTGAATAAAACTTCAAGACAAATCAGACCTCAACCGACTGCCAGCAGTCGACTGCGGTCTCGGGGACTGTCGGAGTTATTGGCGACGGGTACCCCAAAGACAGCGAGAAAATAAATCAAGACATAGGGGCTAGCAAAGCCCCTCAGTCCAACTGCCCGGCCGCTCCTGCCGGCTCCCTGTCCGACTACTCTGCCCGGCCGACTGCCGACTGCTGACTGCGCCGACCAGCCGGCTGCCGACTACAGCCCTACCCAACACCGACAAGACACCGACGAGATGGCCGTACCGTGACGCCATCATGTACAGTGTCACCTGTCCCTGGGCACTATTCATGAAGTGACCCAGGAGACATGTGTGACACCCCCACCATGCCTCTACCTAGCTAGCTACCATACCACTACCTAGCTTACATCCTAAGCTACTACACACTATAAAAGGAGGCCTCATCCATCCATCCAGGAGGATGGACTCACGCACACACACACAAGCAAGCTAGCTAGCAAGAGGGCTAGCTAGCCAGCCATCCACACACATGTATGAGCACACACCCATTCGGCCATGCACACACTTGTGCTCATCCGGCCACCTGCATATGTTAAGCCAGATGCATATAGCATTGAGCTAAGATACAGCTCCAGGAGCACTCTGTACCACATATACCAGATATACTCAGACATGCAAAAGTAGGGGTGTTATCTCTCCGGAGAGCCCCGAACCTGGGTAAACTAGTGCGTGCTACTCGCATACCCGTCCCTGGATATTCCAGCAGCGGTCTTACCCTCACACGAAGCCACCTCGTGGCATCTGTCGTCTTGCACCCCGTGAGAATACCACGACAGTTGGCGCCCACCATGGGGCGGTACTATGCTATTGCGCTGTTGTTGGTTTCGCAGTCCGGGTGGGACCATCTTCACCATCACTGCCGCGGCATCGCGCCGTCTCTCCGGTAGCGCTCGGGGGCTCAACTTCGACCCGCCCCCGGAGCGGCCGCGTGGGACGGCGCGTCCTCGTCGTCGGCCTCGCCGTCTTCGTCTTCACCACAGTTGGGACGCCGACTGTCCTTCCGCGCACGCACCGCGCGCGTGGTGCCTCGCTTCGGTCGGCCGCGTCCGTGCCGTGTCGCTCGCGTCAGCTCCGCCTCGCGCTGCTACTGCCTACCATGCACGCGCCTCCGACAACAACGTCATCACCACCGCGACGTCGCCGCCTCTCCGGCGCCGGTCGGGGGCTCGACATCAGCACACCCTCGGCGCGTCCGTGCTGGGGCGTGCGTCTTTGTCACCTATCGTCAGTCCGCGCGCCGCTTCAGCCCCGGATCCGCACCACCTCTGTCCGCGTGCGTGCGTCGCCACTGCCCGCCCGCCTCTCCTGCAGCGGCACGCATGTGCATGGCTGGCAATCAATGACACAGCCTGGCAGCTCGATGGATTTTGTAGCTAGCTAGCTAGTGCTACTTGCATACGTACGTACGTATTCTCTTGCTTCCGCAGTTCTGCGTCACCAGCCGCGCCGTCTCCATGCGCATGCGCCACGCGGTCCCTGCTTTGCTCAGTGCCCGCCTCGCCGATGCTGCTCCCTCTCCCAGTGACCCGCCCGCGGTCGTGCTCCGCTCCACCATAGCACCAGGCCGCGCGGAGACATGACGACTCGCCTCCCGGACCTCCGCTTGAGCTACCCCAGTCCGCGCTGGCCCCGCCGCCTCACTGTGCCTGCTATGGCTCCACTTCGCCAGCCGACTCCGGACCCGGCTGCACCGGCCGCCGCTGCCCCGAGCCGGCCTCCGCTCCTTGCCGCCTCGGGTCACGTCCGGGTGCCCTGCGCCTGCGGCCGGCTCCCGCATCCGCGCCCACCTAGCTGCGTCGGGCCGACTCCGCCCGTGGCCGCCTACTCGTCGCTGCAGTCAGCCCCGGCCGTGTCCCTGCTACTGCCGGCTCCGCGCCATCCCGGCCTCCGACTGCGCCCCCGCACCCGGCTGCTCGCTCCCGCGCCTGTCGCCTGTGCCACCCGCCGGATCCCGCCCCCGACGTTGCCCGCGCCTGGCCGCCTCCTCGCTTTGCTGGCCGACTCCCGCGCGCCCATTGGCCGGATCTCCGCTCCCAGCCCGCGTCCGCGTCCTTACCCGGCCGCCCCCGCGGGCCTGCTCTGCCTGCTCGCCGCCCAGCGCCTCCGGCTCCTTCCCGCGGGTGCCCCCGCGGCCGGCTCTTCGGTCCACCCCCGCGCGCGCGTCGGCCGACTGCGTCCGTGTGCTCTTGGGCCGGCTGGAGAGAAAAGAAAGAAAAGTCAACCGCCGGCTGCTAGCCCAAAAGAGAAAAATGATGATGAAGAGCTGCGTTCGACTGCTCAAGGCCGGCTGGGAGAAAAAGAAAAAGGTCGGCTGCCCGAGACCCGGCTAAAAAAGTCAGAGGGACCGACTGCCCATCCGGCGCAAAGAAAGCAAGAAAATTCAAGTCCTGGCTGAGGAAAAAAAGAAGAAGAAAATCATACATCCGACTGCTCGCGTGGAGTCAGACAGACAGAAAAAGAAAGAGAAAACAGAGAGGCCTGCTGGTTCAGCAAAGTGCGCCGGCGGAAGGAAAGAGAAAAGAAGTGGCCGGGTGCCCAGCCAGCTGACTAAAAAATGTCCGTTCGGTTGCCGACAACCGGCACAAGAAAGAAGAAAAAGGGTGCTGCTAGTCGCCTCGCCGCCCGGACGGCTCGGCCGCGTCCCGCTTACCCCCTGGCCGGTCAGGCTCGACCGGCTGGACCCTCCTCGAGTGCCCGAAGGCTCGGGGGCTACACCCAGCGGGCGCGCTGGTGCGCCCCCGAGAAGACGAAGACAAAGTAGTTGCGAGGAGATCCGGCCCGACTGCTCAATAGTCGGCCCGAACTCGGGGGCTACACCCAGCGGGTGCGCTGAAGCGCCCCCGCGAGGAAGAAGACAAAGTAGTTGCCGGGAGATCCGGCCAGACTGCTCAGCAGTCAGCCCGAATCTCGGGGGCTACACCCAGTGGGTGCGCTGGTGCGCCCCATGGAAGATTGCAGACAAGAGAAGAGTTCTGCCTGGCTCCCAGCAGCCGGTAGAAGAGAGAAAAGAAGAAAAAGGGCGCTGCAAGACGCCTCGCCGCCTGGCCGGTCGAGCCTGACCGGCCAGACCCGCCTTCGAGCACCCGGGGGCTCGAAGGCTACACCCAGCGGGTGTGCCGACGCACTCCGCGAGCGCTGAGCCGCGCCGACTGTCTTCGACAAACTCTGCCTCGGCTACACAAAAACCAATGTGAGCTCCTCACCCACATATTTTTGCACCACGCAAGCACGGATAACCCCGAGCGATGCTCGGGGGCTATCTCCGCATTTCATTACAGTTGCATCACTATTTGCCCCGGCGCCAGCCAGAGTTGGCCCGGGGGCTGGCCGCTTGGCCTAAGATGTTAGTTCCTGCAGACGGCTTAGTAGCGTGCGCGGTACCAAAGGCCCACTCTTAGCCACATACCGCAGAGCGGCTGTCCGGCTAGCAAGAGTGAACGCTGGAGGCCACCCACGCGAAAAATGCCTGGGAAGAAAAACGGTTCGGGTGACCCGGCTGTTTCCTTTACAAGTATCTACTTGGTTGAATCTGCTCCCAGACTCTGAGTACTGTACACTCCACTTCGCGGCCCACTCTCAGCCACAGACCGCAGAGCGGCTGTCCGGCAAGCAAGAGCACAAGCCAAAAAGCGGAGGGGGCGCGAAAAAGATTAAGGGGGCTCGGACGAAACCGAGTCGGCACCCTCCACATAAATTTGCAATGCTAAAAGTAAACATTTGATATATCTGCGTGGACTAACTTTGTCTTTTTGCACGACCATTTCCGTGATGAACCCCCCTCCTCGCTCAGAGGCTCGAAGACTACATTAACACCTACCAAGGAACCTCCGCCCAACTTTGCCAAGTTGCCCGGAGGCTCGGGGGCTACTGTCGGAGTTATTGGCGACGGGTACCCCGAAGACGGCGAGACAATAAATCGAGACATCGGGGCTAGCAAAGCCCCTCAGTCCGACTGCCCGACCGCTCTTGCCGGCTCCCTGTCCGACTACTCTGCCCGGCCGGCTGCCGACTGCTAACTGCGCCGACCAGCCGGCTACCAACTGCGCCAACCAGCCGGCTGCCGACTGCAGCCCTACCCAACACCGACAAGACACCGACGAGACAGCCGTACCGCGACGCCATCATGTATAGTGTCACCTGTCCCTAGGCACTATTCATGAAGTGACCCAGGAGACATGTGTGACACCCCCACCATGCCTCTAGCTAGCTAGCTACCATACCACTACCTAGCTTACATCCTAAGTTACTACACACTATAAAAGGAGGCCTCATCCATCCATCCACGAGGATGGACTCACGCACACACACACACACACAAGCTAGCTAGCTAGCAAGAGGGCTAGCTAGCCAGCCATCCACACACATGTATGAGCACACACCCATTCGGCCATGCACACACTTGTGCTCATCCGACCACCCGCATATGTAAAGCCAGATGCATATAGCACTAAGCTAAGATACAGCTCCAGGAGCACTCTATACCACATATACCAGATATACTCAGACATGCAAGAGTAGGGGTGTTATCTCTCCGGAGAGCCCCGAACCTGGGTAAACTAGCGCGTGCTACTCGCATACCCGTCCCTAGATATTCCGGCAGCAATCTTACCCTCACACGAAGCCACCTCGTGGCATCTGTCCTCTTGCACCCCCCATGAGAATACCACGACAGGGACTACACCCAGTGGGTGCACTCAGCGTGCCCCCACTGGTTTGGATTCCACTCGGTCGGTCCACCCAGGCCGAGTAAAAAAAAGGGAAGTGCTCAGACCCCAACCGACTGCCAGCAGTCGACTGCGGTCTCGGGGCCTACACCCAGCGGGTGCACATGGCGTGCCCCCACTAGTGTGGATTCCACTCGACTGCACCCAGTGGGTGTACAATCTCGAAGTGCAAGACAATGAAAGATTGCGCAAAGGAAAATATTTGGGTATCATATCCTAAAAGAACAAGTTCAGTCGGAAGTTGACTTACTTGGACATTGGCTCGAAGAGCCGCGCTGGCATCATAAGCAGCCTGACTGCTTTCGTGCACCGCCTTCACCCGCTCCATCATTATGCCAGCCTGACGAATAGCCTCCGCAGCAGCGTCCGACTGGCTTTTTGGAACATGATGAGTGGCAACGAAGGGGACGGACGGTCCAGACGCAATGGCTTGGAGATCTGAGGCATGAAGTTGGATGGTTGAAACAAGCTTTGGAGCAGTCGATGATGCAGGACGCGAACTCGACACTAGGTCAGCAAAGGTTACAGAAACCTTACTCGCATCTTCAAGCCGTTGAATTACCTGCTCCGCCGCCGGCTCCGACTGGGATGTCTTGCTAGCTATTGCCTTCTTCTTCCTGGGCCTCAGCGGCACATCCTCGTCATCATCCAGAAGCTCAATGACATTGGGAGGGGCTGCAAAGAAATCAGCCGACCCCAGATGAGTCACCAGAATTTAATCGACCAAACAATCGAGAACAAGATCACGAGGATTGTACCCGGGATGGAGGTGACTGCATCTTCCATGTCCTCATCTTCATACTGACGGGTGGAAGTCTTGGAAGTAGCAACACTACAGATTTCAGAATTCAGTCGGTCATGTTTGACGAAATGAGTCGACTCAAATCTAGATTCATACTAAAACAAGAAATTAAGTCCAACTAATACCCGGAAGCAATGGGGATGGCCACTTTGATATTCGGCAAGGCCTTTGGCGGTTTGGACGGCGTAGCTTTCGGTTGCTTCGACGCCTTTTCAGTCGGCGCTGGAGAAGAAGTTAGAGGACGCTTCGATGACTGCCCAGTTTGTGCGGGCGCTTGCTGGATCATGAGAAAGCTTGGATCGTTTTTCCCTACGAGGAGGAGAGTCGACCTATTCTTCATCACTCGGGTCGTCGCTGTCCTCGTCCTCTTCATCGTCAGAGTGCCACTCGCTGCTTTCACCTTCACTCTCTTCTCCCTCTGGGTCCTGCTCCTGCTCCCTGTTGGGCGTCGAGTACATCTCAGTCAGGGCCTAGAAGACAACAACCAAGATAGGAGACAGTCGGATCACAACAAATAGCTATTTGATAAATCAGTAAAACACTCGACCATGTGGAGTCATACCTTGTTGGTCTTGTATGAGTTGTTGAGTGGAGGAATCCTCCGGGATCCCCTAGGGTTGTCTTTGTTGCTAGTAATACTCTTCAGCCACCCTTCCAACGTAGCATCATCGACTTCCTCTGGATGGATCCGAGTGGTGTCGTTGGTGCCTGAATACATCCACATCGGATGGTCACGAGCTTGAAGTGGTTGGATGCGTCGCCTGAGGAAGACCTCCAATAGATCCATACCGGTTACCCCATCACGGACAAGTTGAACTACTCGCTCAACCAGCACTTTCACTTGCGCCTTCTCCTCTGGGATCACTTTCAAAGCAGAGGGCTTCTCCACTCGGGCCATGGAAAAGGGGGGAAGTCTAGTAGACTGACTCGAAGTCGGCTGGTCCTTGCATTAGAACCAGGTCGACTGCCACCCCCGGACTGACTCAGGAAGGATCATGGTTGGGAAAGTACTTTTACTCCTCAGCTAAATCCCAAGACCCCTGCACATCTAAATCACTTGCGACCTCTCATCACTCGGGTTGGCCTTCTTGACCGATTGAGAATGGCGTGTGAATATGTGCTCGAAGAGCCCCCAGTGTGGCCGACAGCCCAGGAAGCTCTCACACATGGACACAAAAGTAGCAAGGTACACGATGGTGTTCGGGGTAAAGTGGTGGTGTTGCACCCCAAAGAAGTTCAAGAAACCTCGAAAGAAAGGGTGGGGAGGCAAGGAAAACCCGCGGTCGACGTGAGTAGTGAGGAGAACACGCTCACCCTCCTGTGGCTGCGGCTCGGTCTCGTTTCTCGAGAGTCGCGCCGATTCATGGGGGATCAGGCCCCCTCGACCAGGTCGTCGATGTGGTCCTGGCGGATCGTCGAGCGAATCCAGTCGCCCTGGATCCAGCCCGGCGGCAGGCCGGCCCTCGAAGAAGATCTGCCCTGGCCAGACTTCTTCCCCTTCCCCTTCGCCGTCGCCTTCTTCGCGCGCTCCAATGCCACCGTCTTCTCCTTCCCCATCGCGGCAAGCAGAGCTTGAACAGGGCGGCGGCGCTGGAGTAGGAGCAGATGCAACGGAGATAACTGAGAGGGAAAGAGAAGAATGAAGACGCACTGTTCAAAGAAAACCCCGATGCCATATATGGGGCCGCTTCTGAGTGGCTGACCTGTGGGTCTGGACGACCCAATCAAATCCCGCAACAGTCGCGCATGAGTTACGTGGCGAAAAAGGTGGCACGATGATCGAGGCGGCCTCACCTAATCCCTTCCGATTACTGCGGCCTCCCCCGTCTCGCGCGCTTCCCCAAAATCCAAATCCCATGATATCCGCGCGCAGCAGGGCAATCTGTCAGACGAAATATCTTCTCCATATCAGTACTCAAGACATCACAGTAAAGTTCACTCGGCAGATTCAAGAATGGATCAAGGCAACTGAAAAGGAGTTGAGATCATTATGGTTGTTCACTTGGTCACAATAAGTCAATACCGGAGCACAAAAATTGAATCAGAGGAATTCTCAACTCCTTCTCCACTCAAGCCCCGAACCATTCGGGGGCTAATGATGAAGCTATGTACCTAGGGTAGGGTCATAGGCTTGACCTAGACTTCCTCCCCAAGGACATCACCCTAAAGCCAGCAGCATTCAAAGGGTACCATCATCCACTCGACCAGAGACATTCCACTCGGAAGAATCAATGTCACTCGACCGTCACAGAAATCACTCGACAAACAGGAGACCTGAAGCCACTCTACACAGCAACGATCGGGCGTTTACTCATAGACTTAACTATCATTTATAGCACTTTAATACAGACGTTACCTGTAATGCTCCTTCTTTATGTACATTGAACCACGCATAACGGAGGGGAGCTGGGGTCCTGGCGCACTCTATATAAGCCACCCCCTCCTCCAAGACAGGGGTTCGCATCTTTTGTAAACATGCACACACATATAATCCAGTCGACTGCCTCAGGGCACCGAGACGTAGGGCTATTACTTCCTCCGAGAAGGGCCTGAACTTGTAAACTCATGTGCACAACTACTCCATAGCTAGGATCTTGCCTCCTCATACCTACCCCCCATTCGATTGTCAGTCTTAGATCCACGACACCCCCCAAGCCCAATCCATATTGGGAAGGGGGCCAGCCCCCCTTCCCTTCTCTCCCTCTTCCCTTCCTTTCCCCTCCTAGTTGGACTAGGAAAGGGGGGAACCTACTCCTAGTAGGAGTAGGATTCCCCCTTGGGGCGCATCCCTTGAGGCCGTCCGGCCCCCTCCTCCACCCCTTTATATACGGGGGAGGAGGCACCCCATAGACACATAAGTTAGTATCTTAGCCGTGTGCGGTGCCCCCCTCCACAGATTTCCACCTCGGTCATATTGTCGTAGTGCTTAGGCGAAGCCCTGTGAGGGAGTCCTGGATTAGGGGGTGTTCGGGTAGCCGGACTCCAGGACTATGAAGATACAAGATTGAAGACTTTGTCCCGTGTCCGGATGGGACTTTCCTTGGCGTGGAAGGCAAGCTTGGCGATGCGGATATTCAAGATCTCCTACCATTCTAACCAACTCTGTGTAACCCTAAACCTATTCGGTGTCTATATAAACCGGAGGGTTGTAGTCCGTAGGACATCAACTCCATATACAACAATCATACCATAGGCTAGCTTCTAGGGTTTAGCCTCCTTGATCTCGTGGTAGATCTACTCTTGTACTACCCATATCATCAATATTAATCAAGCAGGAGTAGGGTATTACCTCCATCGAGAGGGCCCTAACCTGGGTAAAAACATCGTGTCCCTTGTCTCCTGTTACCATCCGGCCTTGACGCACAGTTCGGGACCCCCTACCCGAGATCCGCCGGTTTTGACACCGACATTGGTGCTTTCATTGAGAGTTCCTCTGTGTCGTCGCCTTTAGGCCCGATCTCTCCATTGATCATCAACAACGATGCGGTCCAGGGTGAGACTTTTCTCCCCGGACAGATCTTCGTCTTCGGCGGCTTCGCACTGCGGGCCAATTCGCTTGGCCACCTGGAGCAGATCAAAAGCTACGCCCCTAGCCATCAAGTCAGGTTTGGAAGCCTAAATTACATGGCAGACATCCGCGGAGATTTGATCTTTGACGGATTCGAGCCACAACCAAGTGTGCCGCACTGTCTCGCGGGGCATGATCTAGCTCTGTCACCGAAGAGTATCCCGGAGGCCGCAAACGCACCAGCTCTGACCCTTAATTCGGAGCCAGTTGTGTCAGTCGAGGATGAGCGGTTGCACGTCACCTCGGGGGCTGCGATCTCAAAGGCAATCGAGCCGAACGCCGGCCCCACACTTCGCGTGACTCACGACTCCGAGGATCCGGACTCCTCTCCGGACTCCGAACCCCCCGTGCCCCTGCCGATCGAATCCGATTGGGCGCCAATAATGGAGTTCACCGCCGCGGACATCTTTCAGCACTCGCCTTTTGGCGACATCTTGAATTCTCTCAAGTCTCTCCCTTTATCAGGAGAGCCCTGGCCGGATTACGGTCAGCGAGGATGGGATACGGACGATGAAGAAGTTCAAAGCCCACCCACCACCCACTTTGTAGCCACTGTCGACGATTTAACCGACATGGTTGACTTCGGCTCCGAAGACATCGACGGTATGGACGACGATGTAGGAGACGAACAGGAACCAGCACCTATAGGGCGCTGGAAGGCCACCTCGTCATATGACATATATATGGTGGATACTACAAAAGATGGAGATGGCGATGGAATAGCGGGGGATGACACCTCCAAGAAACAGCCAAAGCGCTGGCGTCAGCAGCGCCGCTCTAAATCCCACCAAAGCAAAAACGGTGATTCCGGCACGGGAGATAATACTACCCCGGATAGCGCCGAAGAACACCCACCACAGCAAGATTCGGCACAGGAAGATGGAGAAGCCAACCCTCATGAGAGAGCGGCAGACTGAGAGGTCGAGGATGATAACTATATGTCTCCCTCCGAAGACGAGGCAAGCCTCGATGACGACGAATTCGTCGTACCATCAGACCCCGCCGAACAAGAGCATTTCAAACATAGGCTTTTAGCCACGGCAAGCAGCCTCAAGAAAAAGCAGCAACAGCTTAGAGCTAACCAAGATTTGCTAGCTGACAGATGGACTGAAGTCCTTGCAGCCGAAGAGTACGAACTCGAACGCCCCTCCAAGAGTTACCCAAAGCGCAGACCGCTACCCCGATCAGAGGAGGAAGCACCTACATCACCAGCACGACATGACAGACCGGCCACCTCGCGGCCGTGACAGAGAGGCCTCTCGGCCCTCCACCCAAGCCATGTCCCGACGCCGCTCAACTAAGGCACGGGAAAATGCGCCAGACCTGCGAGACGTACTGGAGGATAAGGCAAGACAAACAAGATCGATCTACGGATCGCGCAGGTGCCCTATGGCACGTGACGATGATCTTCACTCCGGATACAACAAATCCGGCCGGGCCGAACACAACAGATAGCTCTTCCGAGCTGCGTCGTGATATAGCCCAGTACAGAGGCACCGCACACCCGCTATGCTTCACAGATGAAGTAATGGATCATAAAATCCCAGAGGGTTTCAAACCCATAAACATCGAATCATACGACGACACAACAGATCCGGTGGTATGGATCGAGGATTATCTCCTTCACATCCACATGGCACGCGGCGATGATCTACACGCCATCAAATACCTCCCGCTCAAACTTAAAGGACCGGCCCGGCATTGGCTTAACATCTTGCCTGCAGACTCAATCGGTTCTTGGGAGGACCTGGAAGCCGCATTCCTTGACAACTTCCAGGGCACTTACGTGCGACCACCGGATGCCGACGACTTAAGCCACATAATTCAGCAGCCAGAGGAATCGGCCAGGCAATTCTGGACACGGTTCCTAACAAAGAAAAACCAGATAGTCGACTGTCCGGACGTAGAGTCCCTAGCAGCCTTCAAGCATAACATCCGCGATGAGTGGCTTGCCCGTCACCTGGGACAGGAAAAGCCGAAATCTATGGCAGCCCTCACGACACTCATGACCCGCTTTTGCGCGGGAGAAGACAGCTGGCTAGCTCGCAGAAACAACTTATCAAAGAACCCTGGTAATTCGGATACCAAGGACAAAAGTGGCAGGACATGTCGGAATAAGCAAAAATGCCATGTTAGCAGCGACAGCAATGAAGACATGGCAGTCAATGCCGGATTCAGAGGCTATAAATCCGGTCAGCGGAAAAAGCCATCCAAACAGAATACTCAGGGCCCGTCCAGTTTGGATCGAATACTCGACCGCTTGTGCCAGATACATGGCACCCCCGAAAGACCAGCCAATCATACTAACAGGGATTGTTGGGTGTTCAAGCAGGCAGGCAAGTTAAGAGCCGAAAACAAAGACAAGGGGCTGCACAGCGACGAGGAGGAGGAGCCCAGGCCGCCGAACAACAATGGACAGAAGGGCTTTCCCCCACAAGTGCGGACAGTGAACATGATATACGCAACCCACATTCCCAAGAGGGAGCGGAAGCGTGCGCTACAGGACATATACGCGATGGAGCCAGTCACCCCAAAGTTCAACCCATGGTCCTCCTGCCCGATCACTTTTGATCGAAGGGACCATCCCACTAGCATCCGTCATGGCGGCTTCGCCGCATTGATTCTCGACCCAATCATCGACGGATTTCATCTAACAAGAGTCCTCATGGACGGCGGCAGTAGCCTGAACCTGCTTTACCAGGATACAGTGCGGAAAATGGGAATAGATCCCTCAAGGATTAGGCCCACAAAAACGACCTTTAAAGGCGTTATACCAGGTGTAGAAGCCAACTGTACAGGCTCAGTAACACTTGACGTGGTCTTCGGATCCCCGGACAATTTCTGAAGCGAAGAGTTAATCTTTGATATAGTCCCGTTTCGAAGTGGCTATCACGCCCTGCTCGGACGAACCGCATTTGCAAAGTTCAATGCGGTGCCGCACTACGCATATCTCAAGCTCAAGATGCCAGGCCCTCGAGGAGTAATCATGGTCAATGGAAACACCGACCGCTCCCTCCGTACGGAGGAGCACACGGCGGCTCTCGCAGCGGAAGTACAAAGTAGCCTTCTTAGGCAATTCCCTAGTCCGGCCGTTAAAAAGCCAGACACCGCCAAGCGCGCCCGGAGTAACCCACAACAGGACCGCTTGGCACGTTCTGAGCAAGTGTAGCAATGCGGCCCCAACCCAGCTCTCGCGACATAGCGAAACCAGTGCCTCGCGTACATAACTACGCCCTTGAAATACCATGGGCACAGGGGAAGGGGCACAATAACGGCACGCCCAAAATACGGCTTAAAACGTACTAGGGGCTGCCAGATTCTTTTTTTAATTTTTTCTTACTTTTAGGACTCCATACTTCGGACGACCTGTTCGGCAATTCGACTGCTGCACAAATGATGCAAGGTCCAGGGAGGCAGACAAGCCATGCCGCATTATGGAACTCCCAGGTGGTCTCTGTTACGAGCGGTATACCTGTTTTGAATACAATTCCGCAGCCTGCCCCTGGTCAGGACATGTTAAATAGTCCAATATCTTTTTGCTTATCGCACTATTTGTATCGTTCGGCTTTGATAAATAGCCTCTCTATAAACAATGCATAGCTTTTTGTCTATTTTTCGCATTATCCTCTTTTCACATATATGTTTATTAAATGACATGATTGCACCCGTACACCATGGTACGGCAAACACGCCAGGGGCTTCAGTACCCCTCATTATGGTGTGAGAAGTCCGTACACTTTCACAAGTGCGGCACCCCGAACTTATAGCACTATATGCATCGGCTCCGAATCAAGATTTGGGTCAATAGTTGGGTTTGCCCGGCTCCTATGTTTTGGTGCCTTACGTTCCGCTATATCGGCTAAGGTAGCACTAGGAGAACCACTGCGATTGTGCCCCGGTTCAGCTGGGTTAAGCACCTCAGTGGAGAAAGCTAAAACTGACTGTCATGATGAGGTGAGAGACCGGTCGCTGTTCGAGAGGTTTTTCGAGTCCCTAAAGACTTATGCCGCTTCGAGCGAGGAGCTGGCTTTGTCCGGCCAAGGTGTGGATAGCGCCCCGAACTCGGTCTTCCGAACTAGGGGCTTCGCTGAAATTTAAAATTATAGAGTTCTATGGCTAAGTGAGAGTGTTCAAGCATTATAGTCCGATTGCCTGGTTCGTTGTGCTGAGCGCCTCCCTCGAAGGACCCAACTATGGGAAAAAGAGCGCTCAGGTTTATCCCGAACACCCCAACACTAGTGGCATGGGGGAAGAAGCCAACGACTGGCCATCTCTCAATTTTTTGATAAACGGCCGCATAGAAAGTAATATTTTAAATTCAATAAGCATTGCTTAGCGCATATGAACAAGTTTTCAGCGCACAGGATAAACACGAGCGAGTTCATTCAAAAATCACATCCTTGGTACATTCATCCGCCACAAGGCGGGCACCTACAAGAACATCCTTGTAGTAGTTCTCGGGCTTGCGATGCTCCTTCCCCGGCGGTGGCCCGTCCTTCACAAGCTTCTCACTGTCCAGCTTACCCCAATGCACCTTTGCACGGGCAAGGGCCCGACGGGCACCTTCGATGCAGACGGAGCGCTTGATGACCTCGAGCCTCGGACAGGCCTCCACCAGCCACCGCACCAGCCCGAAATAGCTCCCAGGCAGGGCTTCTCCGGGCCACAGCCGAACTATAAAGCCCTTCATGGCCTGTTCGGCCGCCTTGTGGAGCACGACCAACTGTTTCAGCTGGTCGCTCAAGGGCACAGGGCGTCCGACCTCAGAATACTGAGACCAGAACACCTTCTCCATCGAGCTGCCCTCTTCAGCTCGGTAGAATGCCGCGGCGTCGGATATGCTGCGGGGAAGATCTGCGAATGCCCTTGGAGAGCTCCGGATTTGGGTAAGTAACAAGTAGTTTACTTTTATATTTCTGCTTTGCATAAAGAATGCCTTACCCACTGCTATCTTCCTCATCTCCTCCAACTCTTGGAGGGCCTTTTGGGCTTCGGCCTTGGCAGACTTGGCAGTCTCAAGGGCCATTGCAAGCTCGGATGCTTGCACCTTTGACTCAAGCTCCAAACTCTCAGGTTTTTTCATGAGAGCCTCAAGCTCTTGCTGAACCTCGCCAACCTGAGCCCCAAGTCTGTCTCGCTCGGTGCGCTCCGCGGCCATTTTCTTTTCGGCCTCAGACAGCGCCTGCTTAAGGGTTGCCACCTCAGTCGTGGCCCCTACAATAAGCAGTACAATCCTGTTATCTTTTTGTAATCACGCCTTTTTATAGGCACTTTTTCTGTAAGGTATTTCTTACCTTCTTTCTCCTCGAGCCGCCGCTTGGCAAGGCCGAGCTCTTGCTCGGTCCGCTCGAGGTCCTGCTTCAGGACACCCACCTCCGCAGTCAGTGCGGCGGTGGATAGCAGCGAAGCCTGCATACGCATATTGAGTCTTTTTTGTTAGACTCCTGCGATATTTAATAGATCCTCTATTCGGCTTTTCTTTCCAAACGCCAAACAAAGCATCAGGGGCTACTGTCTATGCGGTAATATTTTTACATATTTTTTACTTACCTCGAAGCCTGTTAGAAGGCTAGTGCAAGCTTCAGTCAGTCTGCTCTTGACGGACTAAACCTTCTGGATCACCGTACTCATAATAGTACGGTGCCCCTCGTCGATGGAGGCGCCGTCGAGCACCTCCAGCAGATTGTCCGGCACCTCCGGTTGGACGGAGGCCGCCGGCTCAGAAGGCTTGCTCCTCTTGGAAGGAGTTCGCCTACCGCGGGCCGGAACTGTGGAAGATTCCGGCGCGGTGTCCGGCACAAAGCCGGACTTGGAGCCCTGGGGGGCCTTATCCCCTTCACTGCTGGAGTCCGGGAGGTTGCCTTGCGGCTCCTCTGGGACCACCTCCTCCTGCCCCGGAGCTTGTCGCGATGCCACTTCGGCGTCGTCTGCAGTGCGGGGGGAGACAGCGGGCGGAACTGAGTTCACGTCCGATGAGTCCAGGGAGCCGCCCGACGATTCGTTGAATTCGGCACGGGGCGGGCTGCATAATTACGTTCGACATTAGGGAAAGCTGTGCAACAAATTTAACATCATGAGTTACTATGATATCCGAACTTACGATTTCACCGGACGCTTGGCCCTGTTTGGTCACTCCTCTCCGCCCTCTTCGGCATCGGGGGAGTAGTCCGGTGGAGGGGTCTTCCTTTTCCTAGACCCCTCGGCCTCCCCTGTTGGGGCGGCCTTCCTCTTCTCTCCTCCCTCTGCTGGGGGGAGAGTTTTCTTCTTCCTCCTCCTCGTTTTCACGGGAAGAGGGCGTCTCGTACTCGTCGGATGACGAGTCCGACACCACCATGTTACGGGCACTCTTTCGAGTCCCCGTGGTCTTCTTCTTCTTGGCCTTCTTCTCCGACACCACATAAGGCGCCAGAACCAGCAGCTTCACTAGTAGAGCTGGGGCTGGGTCTTCGGGCAGCGGAGCCGGATAGTTAATCGGTCCGGATATCGCTCGCCAAGCCTGTCAAAGGTAAGGGAGTTTAGATCCCGCATAGATTCAAACTATGAAAAAAGCTTAACATCATGTAAAAGGTGAAGATAGCTTACCTCGCTAGCGTGACGCTGCGAGCTGTATCCGCAATCCTCGGAAGCGGATGCGGGAGCCTCGGCGCCCTTGAATAGCACCTTCCAGGCATCTTCGTACGTCGTGTCGAAGAGCCTGCTAAGGGTTTGGTGCTGTGCCGGGTCGAACTCCCACAGATTAAAATCCCGTTGTTGGCACGGGAGGATCCGGTGGACGAGCATAACCTGGATTACATTAACAAGCCGGATTGGCTTGTTCACCAGGGACTGGATGCATGTTTGCAATCCGGTCACCTCTTTTTCGTCACCCCACAACAGGCCCGTCTCTTTCCAGGACATAAGCCACGTGGGGGGTCCGGATCAGAACTCGAGGGCTGCGATCCAGTTCGGATCGCGTGGCTCGGTGATGTAAAACCACCCGGATTGCCACCCCTTTAGGGTCTCCACAAAAGAGCCCTCGAACCATAGGACGTTGGCCATCTTACCCGCCATGGCGCCTCCGCACTCCGCCTGGCTGCCGCGCACCACCTTGGGCTTGACGTTGAAGGTCTTGAGCCAGAGGCCGAAATGAGGGTGGACGCGGAGGAAAGCCTCGCACACGATGATAAACGCCGAGATGTTGAGGATGAAGTTCGGGGCCAGATCGTGGAAATCCAGGCCGTAGTAGAACATGAGCCCCCGGACAAATGGGTGGAGTGGAAAACCCAGTCCGCGGAGGAAGTGGGAAAGAAATACTACCCTCTCATGGGGCCTTGGGGTGGGGAGAAGCTGCCCCTTTTCGGGAAGCCGGTGCATGATGTCCTTAGACAGGTATCCGGCCTTCCTTAGCTTCTTGATTTGGCCCTCTGTAGCGGAAGAGACCATCCACTTGCCTCCCGCTCCGGACATTGCTGGAGAAGGTTGAGGTGGGAAGTGCGGGCTTGGGCGCTGGAGCTCGAGTGCGCAGGAGATGGATAGGCAAAGGAGGAAGAAGGTGTAGGTAAAAAGGTGGATCCTTATCCCCTTATATGGGTGGATGCGGTTGTGCGTCCCCACCAGCCTAGTAAAACTCGCTTGCCTCCCAAGCACTGTGATAAATGGCGCGGTTGGGTTACCCACGTCCGTATTGATGTGAATCCCGTAAAGGGGGTACACGATCTCTGCTTTGACAAGACGTGCCAAGGAAACTGCCTCGCAAAACGTGCTGAGGTGGAAAAGTAAAAACGATTCGAGTAAAGGACTTGGCCGTAGTGTGATGACGCACTACGGAATACGTCAGCAGATTTGATTTGTGTTTATATCATTCTCTCTATAGCAATATGTGGAAACTTATTTTGCAGAGCCGGACACTACTCTTGGTGTCTACAATCTTCTATGAAGGACTTGGAGGAGGAACCCGCCTTGCAATGCCGAAGACAATCTGTGCGCCGGACTCGTCGTCATTGAAGCCTCGTTCAGGAGCTACTGAGGGAGTCCTGGATTAGGGGGTGTTTGGGTAGCCGGACTATACCTTCAGCCGGACTCCGGGACTATGAACATACAATATTGAAGACTTCGTCCCGTGTCCGGATGGGACTTTCCTTGGCGTGGAAGGCAAGCTTGGCGATGTGGATATTCAAGATCTCCTACCATTGTAACCGACTCTGTGTAACCCTAACCCTATCCGGTGTCTATATAAACCGGAGGGTTGTAGTCCATAGGACATCAACTCCATATACAACAATCATACCATAGGCTAGCTTCTAGGGTTTAGCCTCCTTGATCTCGTGGTAGATCTACTATTGTACTACCCATATCAACAATATTAATCAAGCAGGAGTAGTGTATTACCTCCATCGAGAGGGCCCGAACCTGGGTAAAAACATAGTGTCCCTTGTCTCCTGTTACCATCCGGCCTTGACGCACAGTTCGGGACCCCCTACCCGAGATACGCCGGTTTTGACACCGACACCCTGCGTCGGTAACTTTATCATCACCGTCAACACGCCGTCGTGCTGGCGAAACTCTCCCTTGGCCTCAGCTGGATCTAGAGTTCGAGGGACGTCACCAAGATGAACGTGTGCAGATCGCGGAGGTGCCGTGCATTTGGTACTTGATCGGTTGGATCGCGAAGACGTTCGACTACATCAACCGCATTACTAAACGCTTCCTCTTTCGGTCTACGAGGGTACGTAGACACACTCTCCCCGCTCGTTGCTATGCATCTCCTAGATAGATCTTGCGTGACCGTAGGATTTTTTTTGAAATACTGTGTTCCCCAATAGTGGCATCCAAGCCAGGTCTATGCGTAGATGTTATATGCACGAGTAGAACACAAAGGAGTTGTGGGCGTGGGTATATACATATAGCTTCTCGTCACTAGTTGATTCTTGATTCGGCGGTATTGTTGGATGAAGCGACCCGGACCGACATTACATGACCGTGTTCATGAGACTGGTTCTACCGATGTGCTTTGCACACAGGTGGCTGGCGGGTGTCTGTTTCTCCCACTTTAGTTGAATCGGTTTCAATGAACATGGTTTTTTTCTGAAGATCAAAAAGCAATCACTATACTACGTTGTGGTTTTGATGCGTAGGTAAGAACGGTTCTTGCTAGAAGCCCGTAGCAGACACGTAAAACTTGCAACAACAAAGTAGAGGACGTCTAACTTGTTTTTGCAGGGTATGCTGTGATGTGATATATGGTCAAGACGTGATGATATATAAATTGTTGTATGAGATGATCATGTTTTGTAACAGTTATCGGCAACTGGCAGGAGCCATATGGTTGTCGCTTCATTGTATGAAACGCAATCGCCATGTAATTGCTTTAGTTTATCACTAAGCGGCAGCGATAGTCGTAGAAGCAATATTTGGCGAGAAGACAACGATGCTTCGATGGAGATCAAGGTGTGAAGCCGGTGACGATGGTGATCATGATGGTGCTTTGAAGATGGAGATCAAAGGCACAAGATGATGACGGCCATATCATATCACTTATTTGATTGCATGTGATGTTTATCCTTTATGCATCTTATTTTGCTTGATTCGACGGTATCATTATAAGATGATCTCTCACTAAATTTCAAGGTACAAGTGTTCTCCCTGAGTATGCACCGTTGCTACAGTTCGTCGTGCCGAGACACCACGTGATGATCGGGTGTGATAAGCTCTACGTTCACATACACCGGGTGCAAGCCAGTTTTGCACATGCAGAATACTTGGGTTAAACTTGACGAGCCTAGCATATGCAGATATGGCCTCGGAACACTGAGACCGAAAGGTCGAGCGTGAATCATATAGTAGATATGATCAATGATACGTCTCCGTCGTATCTACTTCTCCAAACACTGTTGCCCTTGTTTTGGACTCTAACTTGCATGATTTGAATGGAACTAACCTGGACTGACGTTGTTTTCAGCAAACTTTCCATGGAGTTATTTATGTGCAGAAACAAAAGTTCTCGGAATGACCTGAAACTCCACGAATGTATTTTTGGAAAGTATTAAAAATACTGGAAGAAGAATCCATGTCAGGGGGCCCACACCCTGTCCACGAGGGTGGGGGGCGCGCCCCCTACCTCGTGGGCCCCCTGGAGTTCCTCCGACCTCAACTCCATCTCTATATATTTGCTTTCGGGGAGAAAAAATCAGAGAGAAGGATTCCTCGCGTTTTGTGATACGGAGCCGTCGCCAAGCCCTAAAACCTCCGAGGAGGGCTGATCTGGAGTCCGTTCGGGGCTCTGGAAAGGGGAATCCGTCGCTATCGTCATCATCAGCCACCCTCCATCACCAATTTCATGATGCTCACCACCGTGCGTGAGTAATTCCATTGTAGGCTTGCTGGACGATGATGGGTTGGATGAGATCTATCATGTAATCGAGTTAGTTTTGTTAGGGTTTGATCCCTAGTATCCACTATGTTCTGAGATTGATGTTGCTATGACTTTGCTATGCTTAATGCTTGTCACTAGGGCCAAGTGCCATGATTTCAGATCTGAACCTATTATGTTTTCATGAATATATGTGAGTTCTTGATCCTATCTTGCAAGCTTGCCCTAGTGACAAGCATTAAGCATAGCAAAGTCATAGCAACATCAATCTCAGAACATAGTGGATACTAGGGATCAAACCCTAACAAAACTAACTCGATAACATGAGCAAGCCAATGATGGAATTACTCACGCACGGCGGTGAGCATCATGAAATTGGTGATGGAGGATGGTTGATGATGACGATGGCGATGGATTCCCCTCTCCGGAGCCCCGAACGGACTCCAGAGCAGCCCTCCCGAGAGGTTTTAGGGCTTGGCGGCGGCTCCGTATCGTAAAACGTGATGAATCCTTCTCTCTGATTTTTTTTCTCCCCGAAAGCAAATATATAGAGTTGGAGTTGAGGTGGGAGGAGCTCCAGGGGCCCACGAGGTAGGGGCGCGCCCTAGGGGGGCAGGCGCGGCCCCCACCCTCGTGGACAGGTGGTGGGCCCCCTGGTCTTCATCTTTTGCAAGGATTTTTTATTATTTCCGAATAGATGTTCCATGAAGTTTCAGGTCATTCCGAGAACTTCTGTTTCTGCATATAAATAACACCATAGCAATTCTGCTGAAAACAACGTCAGTCTGGGTTAGTTCCATTGAAATCATGCAAGTTAGAGTCCAAAACAAGGGCAAAAGTGTTTGGAAAAGTAGATACGTCGGAGATGTATCAACTCCCCCAAGCTTAAACCTTTGCTTGTCCTCAAGAAATTCAGTTAACAAACTAAAAGCGATAAGGAAAACTTTTACAAACTCTGTTTGCTCTTGTTGTTGTAAATATGTAAAGCCAGCATTCAAGTTTTCAGCAAAGATTATGAACTAACCATATTCACAATAACGCATAGGTCTCATGTTTACTCATATCAATGGCATAATCAACTAGCGAGCAATAATAATAAATCTCGGATGACAACACTTTCTCAAAACAATCATAATATGATATAACAAGATGGTATCTCGCTAGCCCTTTCTGAGACCGCAAAACATAAATGCAGAGCACCTTTAAAGATCAAGGACTGACTAGACATTGTAATTCATGGTAAAAGAGATCCGGTCAAGTCATACTCAATGTAAACTAACAATAATGAATGCAAATGAAAGTGGTGCTCTCCAACTGGTGCTTTTTAATAAGAAGATGATGACTCAACATAAAAGTAAATAGATAGGCCCTTCGCAGAGGGAAGCAGGTATTTGTAGAGGTGCCAAATATCGGTTTTGAAATAGAGGTGAATAATATTTTGAGCGGTATACTTTCATTGTCAACATAATAACCAAGAGATGGCAATATCTTCCATGCTACACACATTATAGTCTGTTCCCAAACAGAATGGTAAAGTTTATACTCCCCCTCCACCAACAAGCATCAATCCATGGCTTGCTCGAAACAACGAGTGCCTCCAACTAACAAGAGTCCCAGGGGGAGTTTTGTTTGCAATTATTTTGATTTGATTTGCATAAAGCATGGGACTGGGCATCCCGGTGACCAGCCACTTTCTCGTGAGTGAGGAGCGGAGTCCACTCCTCTTGAGAATAACCCGCCTAACATGGAAGATACAGACAACCCTAGTTGATACATGAGCTATTCGAGCATACAAAACAGGATATTTAGTCGAAGGTTTAGAGTTTGGCACATACAAATTTACTTGGAACGGCAGGTAGATACCGTATATAGGTAGGTATGGTGGACTCATATGGAAGAACTTTGGGGTTTATGGAGTTGGATGCACAAGCAGTATTCCCGCTTAGTACAGGTGAAGGCTAGCAAAAGACTGGGAAGCGATCAGCTAGAGAGCGACAATAGTCATGAACATGCATTAAAATTAATCAACACCGAATGCAAGCATGAGTAGGATATAATCCACCATGAACATAAATATCGTGAAGGCTATGTTGATTTTGTTTCAACTACATGCATGAACATGCGCCAAGTCAAGTCACTTAAATCATTCAGAGAAGGATACCACCCTATCATACCACATCACAACCATTTTAATAGCATGTTGGCACGCAAGGTAAACCATTATAAGCTCCTAGCTAATCAAGCATGGCACAAGAAACTATGATCTCTAGTTGTCATTGCAAACATGTTTATTCATAATAGGTTGAATCGAACGATGAACTAATCATATTTACAAAAACAAGAGAGGTCGAGTTCGTGCCAGCTTTTCTCATCTCAATCAGTCCATCATATATCGTCATAATTGCCTTTCACTTGCACGACCGAATAGTGTGAATAATAATAATAGTGCACTTGCATTGGACTAAGCTGGAATCTGCAAGCATTCAATAAACAGGAGAAGACAAGGCAATATGGGCTCTTTTGTCAGATCAAGAATAATGCATATAAGAGCCGCTTCAACAATTTAATTATGGTCTTCTCCTATCGACCCCCAAAGAAAAGAAAAGAAATAAAACTATTTACACGGGAAAGCTCCCAACAAGCAAAAGAAGAATAGGAAATCTTTTTGAGTTTTCTTTTTAATTACTACTACAAGCATGGAAAGTAAACTAATTAAAAGCTACACCTAATTTTTTTTGTTTTTTCTTAAGGTTTATCAAACACACAAGAAGAGAGAATAAAAAGGAAAATAAACTAGCATGGATGATACAATGAAAAAGTATGAGCACTAACATCTAGCAATGAGTGTGTGAACATAAATGTAATGTCGGTGAGAAAAGCTTACTCCCCGAAGCTTAGGCTTTTAGCCTAAGTTGGTCTATGGCCACGGTTGGCCTGGTGGATATCCATAATAATAGTTGGGGTCGTACTGAGATGCAGCGGCTATCGCCTCCTGAGCTACAGCGTGGCGACGAGCAGCCTCCGCCCTCCTCTCGTACTCATCTGCCTCCTCTCTGGTAATAACATATCTTCCTTTTGCCTGATAATCAAAGAAGGCAGGAGCAAGGAGAGTAATACGGACAGCACGACGTCTGTCAACGATTAAATGATACTGGAGTGGTGATTCATTCCTCTCGACAAACTGGTGGTGAACCATAGCATTAAAGTCTAGGTAAGCAGGAGGTAATTCAATATCATCATTACGTATAGTTACACCAAGAAAATCAGCTAAGCGGGTTGCATAAATTCCACCAAAGAAATCTCTGTTAAATCTATTCAGATGCAACCTACGTGCAACAATGGCTTCCAAATTATAAGATTTATCTCCCAACACAGCACTCCTAAGAATAATGAGGTCGAGGACACACATGTGACATGCTTCATCTTTACCATTAATGCATCTACCTATGAAGAGAGCAAAATAATGTATAGCAGGAAAATGAATGCTCCCTATGGTAGCTTGTGTTATATCTCTAGATTCCCCCATAGTTAGACTAGCAAGAAAATCCCTAAATTCAGATTTGCGAGGTTCCCTGATACTACCCCATTGTGGAAGTTTGGAAGCAGTGGGAAAATCCTCTAAGTCCATAGTGTAAGAATTTTCATAAAGATCAAACATGACAGTTGGAGAATTACGTGAAGATGAAAATTGAAACCTCCTCACAATGGAACTAGTGAGATAGTGGTACTGACGGCCATTTTCTTCCTCGAAGCTCACAAGATCAGTGTTACGCAAATATGCATTAAATTCTTCCTTAATTCCCGCTCGATGCATAAAGTTTTCCAAAGGCCATTCACAAGGACGCACTAGAGTGTCTCTTGGTGACTCATCATGAGCATCATGCATTGCAAGCCTGGGCTCTTGTTTCCTTGAAGAGCCCCCTTGGTACATTTTCCTAAACATATTTCTTCCTCAAGGAACAATCTCCCCAAGCAGTTTTGTGAGAGGCGCTTTGAGCAAGGAGATCGAAAATGGCAGCAAAATGAGCTTGGACTCGGGTTTGAGCTGGATATTCGTGTTTGTCGGAGGAAGAAGGAGTGTGTGGGTGCAGGAATAAGTGGAGGAGGGACACCATGGGCCCATGAGGTAGGGGGCGCGCCCAGGGGGTAGGGCGCGCCCTCCACCCTCGTGGCTAGGTGGATGCCCCCCTGCTGTGTTCTCGGTGCCAAATATTCTCAAATATTCCACAAAAAATCATATTTAAATTTCAGGGCATTTGGAGAACTTTATTTTCGGGGTATTTTTATATTGCACGGATAATTCAGATAACAGACAAAAAATACTATTTTTATTTTATTTAAAATAAATAACAGAAAGTAAAAGTACGGTACAGAAGGTTGTGCCTTCTAGTTTCATCCATCTCATACTCATCAAAAGGAATCCACTAACAAGGTTGATCAAGTCTTGTTAACGAACTCATTTTGAATAACATGGAACCGGAGAAATTTCGAATAACACTATGTTACCTCAACGGGGATATGCACATCCCCAATAATAAGAATATCATATTTCTTCTTGACAGTAGGAAGAGTAAATTCAAAACCTCCAAATATAATCGATGGAATTTCTCCAATAGAGTTGATACTATGAACTTGAAGTTGTTTCTTCGGAAAGTGTACCATATGCTCATTACCATTAACATGAAAAGTGACATTGCCTTTAGTGCAATCAATAACAGCCCCTACAGTATTCAAAAAGGGTCTTCCAAGAATAATAGACATACTATCGTCCTCGGGAATATCAAGAATAACAAAGTCCGTTAAAATAGTAACGTTTGCAACTACAACAGGCACATCCTCACAAATACCGACAGGTATAGCAGTTGATTTATCAGTCATTTGCAAAGATATTTCAGTAGATGTGAACTTATTCAAATCAAGTCTATGATATAAAGATAGAGGCATAACACTAACACCGGCTCCAAGATCACATAAAGCAGTTTTAACATAATTTCTTTTAATGGAGCATGGTATAGTGGGTACTCCTGGATCTCCGAGTTTCTTCGGTATTCCACCTTTAAAAGTATAATTAGCAAGCATGGTGGAAATTTCATCTTTCGGTATCTTTCTCTTATTTGTGACAATTTCTTTCATGTATTTAGCATAAGGATTCATTTTAAGCATATCAGTTAATCACATACGCAAAAAGATAGGTCTAATCATTTCAGCAAAGCGCTCAAAATCCTCATCATCCTTTTTCTTGGATGGTTTGGGAGGAAAAGGCATGGGTTTTTGAACCAATGGTTCTCTTTCTTTACCATGTTTCCTAGCAACAAAGTCTTTCTTATCATAACGTTGATTCTTTGACTGTGGGTTATCAAGATCAACAGCAGGTTCAATTTCTATATCATTATCATTACTAGGTTGAGCATCATCATGAACATTATCGTTAACATTATCACTAGTTTCAGGTTCATTACCAGATTGTGTTTCAGCATCAGAAATAAAAATATCATTTTGATTCTTAGGTGTTTTAGTAATAGGTTTACTAGAAGCATGCAAAGTCATATCATTTTTCTTTTTTTTCCTATTAGAAGGACTAGGTGCATCCACATTATTTCTCTGAGAATCTTGCTCAATTGTCTTAGGCTGGCCTTCAGGATACAAAGGTTCCTGAGTCATTCTACCACCTCTAGTCATAACT
The DNA here is from genome assembly GCF_003073215.2 of Triticum urartu. Classification (NCBI taxonomy): domain Eukaryota; kingdom Viridiplantae; phylum Streptophyta; class Magnoliopsida; order Poales; family Poaceae; genus Triticum; species Triticum urartu. Next base: position 198,207,770 of record NC_053023.1, read on the forward strand.
CTAACAGCGTTATCATTGTTCTTACTATTCAATTCATTGAGCAAATCATTTTGAGCTTTAAGTACTTGTTCTACTTGAGTGGTAACCATAGAAGCATGTTTACTAATAAGTTTAAGTTCACCTTTGACATTAGCCATATAATTACCCAAGTGTTCAAGCATATCTGAATTGTATTTCAATTGTCTACCAAAATAAGCATTAACATCTTCTTGCTTAACCATAAATTTATCAAACTCATCTAAGCATGGGCTAGCAAATTTTGTAAACGGGATTTCAGCTTTATCATATCTATAGAAAGAATTTACCTTTACTACCTGTGTCGGGTTATCAGGACCATGAGTTTCTTCAATAGGAGAAGGATTAAGGTCATGTGTTTCTTCAACATGTGGTAAATTAAGACCGTGTATTTCTTCAATAGGAGGTAAATTCTTAACATCTTCATCTTTAATACATTTTTCTTTCATAGATTTCTTTGCCTCTTGCATATCTTCAGGACTGAGAAATAGAACACCCCTCTTCTTCGGAGTTGGTTTAGGAATAGGATCAAGAGTTGGTTCAGGAAGTGTCCAATTATTTTCATTTGTCAACATATTATTCAATAGAATTTCAGCTTCATCCGGCGTTCTTTCCCTGGAAACAGAACCAGCACAACTATCCAGGTAATCTTTGGAGGCATCGGTTAGTCCATTATAAAAGATATCAAGTATTTCATTTTTCTTAAGAGGATGATCTGGCAAAGCATTAAGTAACTGAAGAAGCCTCCCCCAACCTTGTGGGAAACTCTCTTCTTCAATTTGCACAAAATTATATATATCCCTTAAAGCAGCTTGTTTCTTATGAGCAGGGAAATATTTAGCAGAGAAGTAATAAATCATATCCTGGGGACTACGCACACAACCAGGATCAAGAGAATTAAACCATATCTTAGCATCACCCTTTAATGAGAACGGAAATATTTGAAGGATATAAAAGTAGTGAGTTCTCTCATCATTAGTGAACAGGGTGGCTATATCATTTAATTTTGTAAGATGTGCCACAACGGTTTCAGATTCATAGCCATGAAAAGGATCAGATTCAACCAAAGTAATTATATCAGGATCAACAGAAAATTCATAATCCTTATCAGTAACAAAGATAGGTGAAGTAGCAAAAGCAGGGTCAGGTTTCATCCTATCATTTAGAGATTGCTTATTCCATTTAGCTAATAACCTATTAAGTTCATAACTATCTTTGCAAGCTAAAATAGCTAAAGAGGCTTCTTTATCAAAACATAACCCTTAGGAATAACGGGCAAGACTTCATCATCACTTTCATCAATATTATCAGATTCAATATTTTCATTCTCTCTAACCCTAGCAAGTTGTTCATCAAGAAATTCACCAAGTGGCACAGTAGTATCAAGCATAGAAGTAGTTTCATCATAAGTATCATGCATAGCAGAAGTGGCATCATCAATAACATGTGACATATCAGAACGAATAGCAGAAGCAGGTTTAGGTGTCGCAAGCTTACTCAAAACAGAAGGTGAATCAAGTGCAGAGCTAGATGGCAGTTCCTTACCTCCCCTCGTAGTTGAGGGATAAATCTTGGTTTTTGGATCTCTCAAGTTCTTCATAATGATAAGCAGATATAAATCCCAAGTGACTCAAAGAATAGAGTTATGCTCCCCGGCAACGGGCCAGAAAATAGTCTTGATAGCCCACAAGTATAGGGGATCGCAACAGTTTTTGAGGGTAGAGTATTCAACCCAAATTTATTGATTCGACACAAGGGGAGCCAAAGAATACTCTCAAGTATTAGCAGCTGAGTTGTCAATTCAACCACACCTGGAAACTTAATATCTGCAGCAAAGTGTTTAGTAGCAAAGTAATATGATAGTAGTGGTAACGGTAGCAAAAGGTAATGATAGCAAAAGTAATGTTTTTGTTATTTTGTAGTGATGATAGCAATAGCAACGGAAAAGTAAATAAGCGAAGAACATGTTGGGGAACATAGTAATTTCAAAAAAATTCCTACGCACACGCAAGATCATGGTGATGCATAGCAACAAGGGGAGAGTCTGATCTACGTACCCTTGTAGATCGCAACGGGAGCGTTGACACAACGTAGAGGAAGTAGTCGTACGTCTTCTTCCCGATCCGACCGATCCAAGCACCGTTACTCCGGCACCTCCGAGTTCTTAGCCACACGTTCAGCTCGATGACGATCCTCGGGCTCCGATCCAGCAAAGCGGAGGAAGAGTTCCGTCAGCACGACGGCGTGGTGACGATCTTGATGTTCTACCGACGCAGGGCTTCGCCTAAGCACTACAACGATATGATCGAGGTGGAATATGGTGGCAGGGGGCACCGCACACGGCTAAGGAACGATCTCAATGATCAATTGTGTGTCTAGAGGTGCCCCCTGCCCCCGTATATAAAGGATCCAAGGGGGAGGGGCTGGCCGGCCAAGGAGGAGGCGCAGGAGAGTCCTACTCCCACTGGGAGTAGGATTCCCCCTCCAATCCTAGTCCAACTAGGATTCCTCGGAGGGGAAAAGAGGAGGAGGTGGCCGGCCACTCCTTTCCTAGTCCTAATAGGACTAGGGGAAGGGGGAGGCGTGCAGCCCATCTAGGGCAGCCCCTTCTCTTTTCCACTAAGGCCCATTATGGCCCATATAGCTCCCGGGGGGTTCCGGTAACCCTCCCGGTATTCCGGTAAAATCCCGATTTCACCCGGAACACTTCCGATGTCCAAACATAGGCTTCCAATATATCAATCTTTATGTCTCGACCATTTCGAGACTCCTCGTCATGTCCGTGATCACATCCGGGACTCCGAACTCTTCGGTACATCAAAACTGCATAAACTCATAATATAACTGTCATCGAACCTTAAGCGTGCGGACCCTACGGGTTCGAGAACAATGTAGACATGACCGAGACACGTCTCCGGTCAATAACCAATAGCGGGACCTGGATGCCCATATTGGCTCCTACATATTCTACGAAGATCTTTATCGGTCAGACCGCATAACCACATACGTTGTTCCCTTTGTCATCGGTATGTTACTTGCCCGAGATTCGATCGTCGGTATCCAATACCTAGTTCAATCTCGTTACCGGCAAGTCTCTTTACTCGTTCTGTAATACATCATCCCGCAACTAACTCATTAGTTGCAATGCTGCAAGGCTTAAGTGATGTGCATTACCGAGAGGGCCCAGAGATACCTCTCCGACAATCGGAGTGACAAATCCTAATCTCGAAATACGCCAACCCAACATGTACCTTTGGAGACACCTGTAGAGCTCCTTTATAATCACCCAGTTACGTTGTGACGTTTGGTAGCACCAAAGTGTTCCTCCGGTAAACGGGAGTTGCATAATCTCATAGTCATAGGAACATGTATAAGTCATGAAGAAAGCAATAGCAACATACTAAACGATCGGGTGCTAAGCTAATAGAATGGGTCATGTCAATCAGATCATTCAACTAATGATGTGACCTCGTTAATCAAATAACAACTCTTTGTTCATGGTTAGGAAACATAACCATATTTGATTAACGAGCTAGTCTAGTAGAGGCATACTAGTGACACTCTGTTTGTCTATGTATTCACACATGTATTATGTTTCCGGTTAATACAATTCTAGCATGAATAATAAACATTTATCATGATATAAGGATAAATAATAAATTTATTATTGCCTCTAGGGCATATTTCCTTCAGTCTCCCACTTGCACTAGAGTCAATAATCTAGTTCACATCGCCATGTGATTTAACAGCAATAGTTCACATCACCATGTGATTAACACCCATAGTTCACATCGATATGTGATCAACACCCAAAGGGTTTACTAGAGTCAGTAATCTAGTTCACATCATTATGTGATTAACACCCAAAGAGTACTAAGGTGTGATCATGTTTTGCTTGTGAGAGAATCTTAGTCAATGGGTCTGCCACATTCAGATCCACATGTATTTTGCAATTTTCTATGTCTACAATGCTCTGCACGGAGCTACTCTAGCTAATTGCTCCCACTTTCAGTATGTATCTAGATCGAGACTTAGAGTCATCCAGATCAGTGTCAAAACTTGCATCGACGTAACCCTTTACGGCGAACCTTTTTGTCACCTCCATAATCGAGAAACATATCCTTATTCCAGTAAGGATAATTTTGACCGTTGTCCAGTGATCTACTCCTAGATCACTATTGTACTCCCTTGCCAAATCAATGCAGGGTATACAATAGATCTGGTACACAGTATGACATACTTTATAGAACCTATGGCCAAGGCATAGGGAATGACTTTCATTCTCTTTCTATCTTCTGTCGTGGTCGGGTTTTGAGTCATACTCAACTTCATACCTTGTAATACAGTCAAGAACTCTTTCTTTGACTGCTCCATTTTGAACTACTTCAAAATCTTGTCAAGATATGTACTCATTGAAAAAAACTTATCAAGCGTCTTGATCTATCTCTATAGATCTTGGAGCTCAATATGTAAGCAACTTCACCGAAGTCTTTATTTGAAAAACTCCTTTCAAACACTCCTTTATGCTTTCCAGAATAATTCTACATTATTTCCGATCAACAATATGTCATTCACATATACTTATCAGAAATGCTGTAGTGCTCCCACTCACTTTCTTGTAAATACAGGCTTCACCGCAAGTCTGTATAAAACTATATGCTTTGATCAACTCATCAAAGTGTATATTCCAACTCCGAGATGCTTGCACCAGTCCATAGATGGATCGCTGGAGCTTGCATATTTTGTTAGCACCTTTAGGATTGACAAGACCATCTTGTTGCATCACATACAACTCTTCTTTAATAAATCCATTAAGGAATGCAGTTTTGTTTATCCATTTGCCAGATTTCATAAAATGCGGCAATTGCTAACATGATTCGGACAGACTCAAGCATAGATACGAGTGAGAAACTCTCATCGTAATCAACACCTTGAACTTGTCGAAAACCTTTTGCGACAATTCTAGCCTTGTAGATAGTAACACTACTATCAGCGTCCGTCTTCCTCTTGAAGATCCATTTATTCTCAGTTGCTCGCCGATCATCGGGCAAGTAGACCAAAGTCCATACTTTGTTCTCATACATGGATCATATCTCAGATTTCATGGCCTCAAGCCATTTATCGGAATCTGGGCTCATCATCGCTTCCTCATAGATCGTAGGTTCGTCATGGTCAAGTAACATGACCTCCAGAATAGGATTACCGTACCACTCTGGTGCGGATCTCACTCTGGTTTACCTACGAGATTCAGTAGTATCTTGTCCTGAAGTTTCATGATCATCATCATTAGCTTCCTCACTAATTGGTATAGGTGTCGCAGAAACAGTTTTCTGTGATGTACTACTTTCCAATAAGGGAGGAGGTACAGTTACCTCGTCAAGTTCTACTTTCCTCCCACTCACTTCTTTCGAGAGAAACTCCTTCTCTAGAAAGGATCCATTCTTAGCAACGAATGTCTTGCCTTCGGATCTGTGATAGAAGGTGTACCCAACAGTTTCCTTTGGGTATCCTATGAAGACATATTTCTCCGATTTGGGTTTGAGCTTATTAGGATGAAACTTTTCATATAAGCATCACAACCCCAAACTTTAAGAAACGACAACTTTGGTTTCTTGCCAAACCATAGTTCATAAGGCGTCGTCTCAACGGATTTTGATGGTGCCCTTTTTAACGTGAATGCAGCTGTCTCTAATGCATAACCCCAAAACGATAGTGGTAGATCGGTAAGATACATCATAGATTGCACTATATCTAATAAAGTACGGTTATGACGTTCGGACACACCATTATGCTGTGGTGTTCCAGGTGGCGTGAGTAGTGAAACTATTTCACATTGTTTTAACTGAAGACCAAACTCGTAACTCAAATATTTTACCTCTGCGATCATATCGTAGAAACTTTTATTTTCTTATCACGATGATTTTCCACTTCACTCTGAAATTATTTGAACTGTTCAAGTTTTTCAGACTTATGTTTCATCAAGTAGATATCCCCATATCTGCTCAAGTCATCTTGTGAAGGTCAGAAAATAATGATACCTGCTGTAAGCCTTAATGTTCATCGGACCACATACATCAGTATGTATGATTTCCAACAAATCTGTTGCTTGCTTCATTGTTCCGGAGAACGGCGTTTTAGTCATCTTGCCCATAAGGCATGGTTCGCAAGCATCAAGTGATTCATAATCAAGTGATTCCAAAATCCCATCAGCATGGAGTTTCTTCATGCGCTTTACACCAATATGACCTAAACGGCAGTGCCACAAATAAGTTGCACTATCATTATTAACTTCGCATCTTTTGGTTTCAATATTATGAATATGTGTATTATTAAGATCGAGATCCAATGAACTATTTTCATTGGGTGTGTAACCATATAAGGTTTTATTCATGTAAACAGAACAACAATTTATTCTTTTACTTAAATGAATAACCGTATTACAATAAACATGATCAAATCATATTCATGCTCAACGCAAACACCAAATAACACTTATTTAGGTTCAACACTAATCCCGAAAGTATAGGGAGTGTGCGATGATAATCATATCAATCTTGGAACCACTTCCAACACACATCGTCACTTCACCCTTAACTAGTCTCTGTTCATTCTGCAACTCCCATTTCGAGTTACTACTCTTAGCAACTGAACTAGCATCAAATACTGAGGGGTTGCTATAAACACTAGTAAATTACACATCAATAACATGTATATCAAATATACTTATGTTCACTTTGCCATCCTTCTTATCCGCCAAATACTTGGGGCAGTTCCGCTTCCAGTGACCAGTCCCTTTGAAGTAGAAGCACTTAGTCTCAAGCTTAGGATCATACTTGGGCTTCTTCACTTGAGCAGCAACTTGCTTGCCGTTCTTCTTGAAGTTCCCCTTCTTCCCTTTTGCCCTTTTCTTCAAACTAGTGGTCTTGTCAACCATCAACACTTGATGTTTTTCTTGATTTCTACCTTCGTTGATTTCAGCATCACGAAGAGCTTGGGAATCATTTCCGTTATCCCTTGCATATCATAGTTCATCACGAAGTTCTACTAACTTGGTGATGGTGACTAGAGAATTCTGTCAATCACAATCTTATCTGGAAGATTAACTCCCACTTGATTCAAGCGATTGTAGTACCCAGACAATCTGAGCACATGCTCACTAGTTGAGCGATTCTCCTCCATCTTTTAGCTATAGAACTTGTTGGAGACTTCATATCTCTCAACTCGGGTATTTGCTTGAAATATTAACTTCAACTCCTGGAACATCTCATATGGTCCATGACGTTCAAAACGTCTTTGAAGTCCCGATTCTAAGCTGTTAAGTATGGTGCACTAAACTATCAAGTAGTCATCATATTGAGCTAGCCAAACGTTCATAACGTCTGCATCTGCTCCTGCAATAGGTCTGTCACCTAGCGGTGCATCAAGGACATAATTCTTCTGTGCAGCAATGAGGATAAACCTCAGATCACGGATCCAATCCGCATCATTGCTACTAACATTTTTCAACACAATTTTCTCTAGGAACATATCAAAATAAACACAGGGAAGCAACAACGCGAGCTATTGATCTACAACATAATTTGCAAAATACTACCAAAACTAAGTTCATGATAAATTTAAGTTCAATTTAATCATATTACTTAAGAACTCCCACTTAGATAGACATCCCTCTAATCCTCTAAGTGATCACGTGATCCAAATCAACTAAACCATAACCGATCATCACGTGAGATGGAGTAGTTTTCAATGGTGAACATCATTATGTTGATCATATCTACTATATGATTCACACTCGACCTTTCGGTCTCTGTGTTCCGAGGCCATATCTGCATATGCTAGGCTCGTCAAGTTTAACCTGAGTATTCTGCGTGTGCAAAACTGGCTTGCACCCGTTGTAGATGGACGTAGAGCTTATCACACCCGATCATCACGTGGTGTCTGGGCACGACGAACTTTGGCAACGGTGCACACTCAGGGAGAACACTTCTTGATAATTTAGTGAGAGATCATCTTATAATGCTACCGTCAATCAAAGCAAGATAAGATGCATAAAAGATAAACATCACATGAAATCAATATAAGTGATATGATATGGCCATCATCATCTTGTGCTTGTGATCTCCATCTCCGGAGCATCGTCATGATTTCCTTCGTCACCGGCATGACACCATGATCTCCATCATCTTGATCTATATCAATATGTCGTCACATGGTCGTCTTGCCAACTATTGCTATCGCATAGCGATAAAGTAAAGCAATTATTTGGCGCTTGCATCTTATGCAATAAAGAGACAACCATAAGGCTTTTGCCAGTTGCCGATAACTTCAACAAAACATGATCATCTCATACAACAACTTATATCTCATCACGTTTTGACCATATCACATCACAACATGCCCTGCAAAAACAAGTTAGACGTCCTCTACTTTGTTGTTGCAAGTTTTACGTGGCTGCTACGGGCTTAAGCAAGAACTCATCTTACCTACGCATCAAAACCACAATGATAGTTTGTCAAATAGACTCCGTTTTAACCTTCTCAAGGACCGCGCGTAGCGACACTCGGTTCAACTAAAGTTGGAGAGACAGTCGCCCGCAAGCCATCTATGTGCAAAGCACGTCGAGGGAACCGGTCTCGCATAAGCGTACGCGTAAGGTTGGTCCAGGTCGTCTCGTCCAACAATACCGCCGAACCAAAGTATGACATGCTGGTAGGCAGTATGACTTGTATCGCCCACAACTCACTTGTGTTCTACTCGTGCAAATAACATCAAACCATAAAACCTAGGCTCGGATGCCACTGTTGGGGAACGTAGTAATTTCAAAAAATTTCCTACGCACACGCAAGATCATGGTGATGCATAGCAACGAGGGGAGAGTCTGATCTACGTACCCTTGTAGATCGCAACGGAAGCATTGACACAACGTAGAGGAAGTAGTCGTACGTCTTCTTCCCGATCCGACCGATCCAAGCACCGTTACTCCGGCACCTCCGAGTTCTTAGCACACGTTCAGCTCGATGACGATCCTCGGGCTCCGATCCAGCAAAGCGGCGAGGAAGAGTTCCGTCAGCATGACGGCGTGGTGACGATCTTGATGTTCTACCGACGCAGGGCTTCGCCTAAGCACTACAACGATATGACCGAGGTGGAATATGGTGGCAGGGGGCACCGCACACGGCTAAGGAACGATCTCAATGATCAATTGTGTGTCTAGAGGTGCCCCCTGCCCCCGTATATAAAGGATCCAAGGGGGAGGGGCTGGCCGGCCAAGGAGGAGGCGCAGGAGAGTCCTACTCCCATTGGGAGTAGGATTCCCCCTCCAATCCTAGTCCAACTAGGATTCCTCGGAGGGGAAAAGAGGAGGAGGTGGCCGGCCACCCTTTCCTAGTCCTAATAGGACTAGGGGAAGGGGGAGGCGCGCAGCCCATCTAGGGCAGCCCCTTCTCTTTTCCACTAAGGCCCATTATGGCCCATATAGCTCCCGGGGGGTTCCGGTAACCCTCCCGGTATTCTGGTAAAATCCCGATTTCACCCAGAACACTTCCGATGTCCAAACATAGGCTTTCAATATATCAATCTTTACGTCTCGACCATTTCGAGACTCCTCATCATGTCCGTGATCACATCCGGGACTCCGAACTCCTTCGGTTCATCAAAACTCATAAACTCATAATATAACTGTCATCGAAACCTTAAGCGTGCGGACCCTACGGTTCAAGAACAATGTAGACATGACCGAGACACGTCTCCGGTCAATAACCAATAGCGGGACCTGGATGCCCATATTGGCTCCTACATATTCTACGAAGATCTTTATCGGTCAGACCGCATAACAACATACGTTGTTCCCTTTGTCATCGGTATGTTACTTGCCCGAGATTCGATCGTCGGTATCCAATACCTAGTTCAATCTCGTTACCGGCAAGTCTCTTTACTCGTTTTCGTAATACATCATCTCGCAACTAACTCATTAGTTGCAATGCTTGCAAGGCTTAGGTGATGTGCATTACCGAGAGGGCCCAGAGATACCTCTCCGACAATCGGAGTGACAAATCCTAATCTCGAAATACGCCAACCCAACATGTACCTTTGGAGACACCTGTAGAGCTCCTTTATAATCACCAGTTACGTTGTGATGTTTGGTAGCACACAAAGTGTTCCTCCGGTAAACGGGAGTTGCATAATCTCATAGTCATAGGAACATGTATAAGTCAATGAAGAAAGCAATAGCAACATACTAAACGATCGGTGCTAAGCTAATAGAATGTCATGTCAAATCATATCATCAACTAATGATGTGACCTATTAATCAAATAACAACTCTTTGTTCATGGTTAGGAAACATAACCATATTTTGGATTAACGAGCTAGTCTAGTAGAGGCATACTAGTGACACTCTGTTTGTCTATGTATTCACCATGTATTATGTTTCCGGTTAATACAATTCTAGCATGAATAATAAACATTTATCATGATATAAGTTAATAAATTATAACTTTATTATTGCCTCTAGGGCATATTTCCTTCAGAACAATATATGGAAAGCTCGTAAGCAATGGATCGGTGATGGAGAATTATGCCGGATGCGGTTCATCATGTAACAATCATAACATAGGGTGACACAGAACTAGCTCCAATTCATCAATGTAATATAGGCATGTATTCCGAATATAGTCATACGTGCTTATGGAAAAGAACTTGCATGACATCTTTTGTCCTACCCTCCCATGGCAGCGGGGTCCTAATAGAAACTAAGGGATATTAAGGCCTCCTTTTAATAGAGTACAAGAACAAAGCATTAGCACATAGTGAATACATGAACTCCTCAAACTATGGTCATCACCGGTAAGTATCCCGATTATTGTCACTTCGGGGTTAACAGATCATAACAACATAATAGGTGACTATAGACTTGCAAGATAGGATCAAGAACTCTCATATATTGATGAAAACATAATAGGTTCAGTTCTGAAATCATGGCACTCGGGCCATAGTGACAAGCATTAAGCATAGCAAAGTCATAGCAACATCAATCTCATAACATAGTGGATACTAGGGACCAAACCCTAACAAAACTAACTCAATTACATGATAGATCCCATCCAACCCATCACTATCCAGCAAGCCTACGATGGAATTACTCACGCACGGCGGTGAGCATCATGAAATTGGTGAAAGAGGATGGTTGATGATGACGGATTCCCCTCTCCGGAGCCCTGAACGGACTCCAGATCAGCCCTCCCGAGAGGTTTTAGGGCTTGGCGGTCGGCTCCATATCGTAAATGCGATGAATCCTTCTCTCTGATTTTTCCCCCGAAAGCAAATATATATAGTTGGAGTTGAGGTCGGAGGAGCTCCAGGGGGCCATGAGGTAGGGGGGCGTACCCCCACCCTCGTGGACAGATGGTGGCCCCTGGTTTCATCTTTAGCAAGGATTTTTTATTATTTCCGAATAGATGTTCCGTGAAAGTTTCAGGTCTTCCGAGAACTTTTGTTTCTGCACATAAATAACACCATATCAATTCTGCTGAAAACAGCATCAGTCCGGGTTAGTTCCATCAAATCATGCAAGTTAGAGTCCAAATAAGGGCAAAAGTGTTTGGAAAAGTAGATACGTCGGAGGCGTATCACCCGACATAGGTAGTAAAGGTAAATTCTCTCTATAGATTTGATGAAGGTGATATCCCTAGTTATAAGTCTGCTAGGCAATGCTTAGATGAGATTGACAACTTTATTGTGAAAGAAGAAAACTCCAATGCTTATATTGGTAGACAATTGAAATATAATTCTGATACGCTTGAACACTTGCACTACAAAAAAAAGACACATCCGTGACATTTTGGGCCGAACGAATTTTTTTCTATCATACATATGACACTTCTATGACGATAATTGTGACAAAACCCGGTATCATCGTAGATGTGGTGGGATCCTACTTCTATGACCAAAAATCATGACAGAAAATGGGCTTTTCGTCCTGGGCGGGCCGGAGACGCAGCTGCATGACATTCTTTGGGCCGTCCATGACGGAAAAAACCGTGGTAGAAGCGAGGACGAGGAAAATTTTGGGGACTTCCCAATTACGGTGGGAGGTCGGGGGCCGAGCGATGCGCGCTTCTCTCGTACACGTACGCGCGTGTGTGCGAGGCGTTGGCTCTAACTGAACCCGAGCGAGGCGTTGGGCTCTACTGAACCCGAGCGATTGCACTGCAGGCTACGCGTTACTGAACCCGAGCGATCGATCGATGGCTGTTAACTGAACCCGATCGAGCGATTCCTTCGCTACTGCTGCTAACTGAAGCCGATCGATGCTGCCTCTGGATGAACAGTGAGCGTTGCGGGGGGGGGGGGGTTGGATGAACAGTTCCCGGTGGGGGTGGATGAACAGAACCCCGTGGTGTTGCCTCTGGATGAACAGGACCCCGATCGATCGAGCCAGTTGGGGCTGGATGAACAGGACCCCGTGGAGGGCTGGATGAACAGGACCACCCCGTGGAGGGCAGGATGAACAGTAGACGGTGGAGGGCAGGATGAACAGTAGCCCGTGGAGGGGTGGTTGAACAGGAGCCCGTGGAGACGGCTGGTTGAACAGTAGCCGGTGGAGTAGCGCGCGGTGGAGGCTGGATGAACAGGAGCCCGTGGATGAACAGTCGCAGGTGGAGGCTGGAGGAGGTCGACGGTGGATGAACAGTAGCTCGTGGAAGCTAGAGGGGGTCGACGGTACAGATGAACAGTATCCCATGGAGTCCCGTTTTGCAGTATGCCACACCCCTCCCGATGAACAGGACCCCCGTTTCGACCGTAGCGCTCCAACACAAGTCCGTTTCCTCCGTTTTGCGGTACGCCACACCCCTCCCGATGAACAGGACCCCCGTTTCGACCGTAGGAGGTCCGTTTCCTCCGTTTTGTGGTAAGCCAGACCCCTCCCGATCAACAGGACCCCGTTCCGAACATAGGAGGTCTGTTTCCTCCGTTGTGCGGTACGCCAGGCCTCGTTTCCATCGCCTGTTCCGTCCAAGCCCTCCCGATGAACACAACCACGCATTCCGTTCCGACCCAGCCGGTTGGCTCCCACGCGTTCCGTTGCCTCCCGATGAACACGACGCATTCCGTTTCCTCCCCATGAACACGAAGCATTCCGTTGCCTCCCCATGAACACGATGACGATGTTGTTTCTCCGTTCCGACCCAGCCATGTACACGACCCTGGCCGTACGTATGCGCGAGTAGGCGTTTGAGACCCCGCCCGTATGTACACATACGTGGCCGTATTTTCTTTCTTGAACCCTGGCCACTGTACGTACGTGTACATGCTACGTGCGCGCCTCTACTACGACACCTGCACGCCTCTACATCGACCAGTATGTACATACACGTTCGCGACCAGAATGACAACGCTACATACGCTTCGACCTGGTGGGTCCCGACTATCAGGCACTTCCTTGCCTGCGAAGATGTAGCTGGTGGGTCCCAGCAATCAAGGGGAAACATTTTTTTCACGAAATACAGTGGACTGTCCGGTGGGTCCCAGCTGTCAGGTGGAGGAATCATTATTTTCCGCGTAATAAGGAGGCACTTCCTTGCTGCGGCCGTGGACCCAGCTGTCAGTCTCTCCACGTACAGTCCATGTCCGATGTGGAAGTCGTTCCTTGACCATGTTGACCATGCCGCGCCGAGAGCACCAGGGCGGTGGACGACGGCGAGGCCTAGGAAGGGGACGGCATGGAGGCAGGGAAGACTCGGCAGTTGTTTCCCATGTGGAGGGGAGTACGACTGTACAAGGGTTTACTGGTTCGTCTTCCGTCGCCCGAGAATAACAGCAGGTGTGGGTGAGTAGAGGGATGGCTAGGCCAGCAATGGGAGTACGGTCGGGCGGTGAGGCCTGCGCGGCAGCACAGCCGGTCGAGAGGAGGAGGGAGCAGGCAGTCTCGCCGGCGCTTGTTTGAGCGGCTGGAGCAGGAAGAGCAGAGATTGAAGAAGCACGACGGCCGTTGGATGGACATCCAACAGTCAGTGCTTGTGCATCAACCTTTTTTTAGGAAAGCCTCAAATCTGTGGAAAACAGCATACAACCCATCTGTCATTATTTCTAATAATTTACAACCCATTTGCTAATTCTTAAGGTTTTTTGGAGCCCACATTCTTTTTGTTAGCATTACTGCCCATATTGTGGCAACAGTTAAAAAATTATACGAAATTTTGCATATTTTGGTGCGGTCCGAACTGTTTTTAATCCCGAAATTTCGACCGAGATTCAAACTGATTTTAAAAATAAATGTATATCGATATAAAATCCAACAAATTCTCCACGCATAAAAATTAATGTAATTTAAAATCTTGAAATGGAAAAAAAAGATATTTGAAACTAATTGCCGGTTTTATGTGTTTTAAAAATGTACAACCCATTTCTCATTACTGATGGGCCATTTTCTTAGCCAGCCAAATGAAATCTCTCCTCGTCTTGAAAGATTTGCAGCCCAACAGGCCTGACAAAGCGACTTACTTGGCAAATCACAAAAAAACTGGGTTGTGGCCGTGGACCCAGCTGTCAGCCTCTCCACGTACAGTACTCTTCCGATGGAAGTCGTTCCTTGACCACGTTGACCACGCCGCGCGGAGAGCACCATGGCGGTGGACGACGGCGAGGCCTAGGAAGGGGACGACGCGACAGTGGAAGCCCACGTGGAGAGGACTACGAGGGTTCACTGGTTCGGCTGCGGTGTCAGGCTGCCGTCGCCGTAGGGCCTGGCCAGCGGTGGGAATAGTAGGGGGGCGGTGAGGCCTCTACGGCAGCACAGCCGGCCACGGGAGGCAGGAGCATGCGGCACGACCGGCGCTGCTTTGGGTGGCTGGAGCAAGAAGACCAGAGGTTGAAGAAGCACTACGGCCGTTGGATGGACATCATACGGTCACTGGAGCTAGAATCGTTCATATTGACTAAGTTGACAAAGCCCTTCGTCCCCGTCAACTTAGTAGGCCCACAAGTCAGCCTCCTAGCAAGGTGGGTCCCAGCTAGCCGGGGGAGTATTCATTTTTTTTGTGTAATAAGGAGGCACTTCCGGTGGGTCCGAGCTGACAGCGGGGGGGTGCATTTTTTCATGAAATACGGTGGCCCGTCCGATGGGTCCCAACAGTCAGGGGGAAACGATTTTTTTTACAAAATACTGGTGGCCCGTCCGGTGGGTCCCCACTGTCAGGTGGAGGAATAATTATTTTGCACGTAATAAGGAGGCACTTCCTTGCTGCGGCCGTGGACCCAGCTGTCAGCCTCTCCACGGACAGTCCACGTCCGATGGAAGCCGTTCCTTGACCACGTTGACCACGCCGCGCCGAGAGAACCACGGCGGTGGACGACGGCGAGGCCTAGGAAGGGGACGACGTGGAGCCGGGGAAGACACGGCAGTGGATGCCCACGCGTAGAGGAGTACGAGGGTTCAGTAGTTCGCTGCGGTGTGAGGTTGTTGTCGCCGTAGAATAATAGGGGGTGTGGGTGAGTAGAGGGATGGCCTGGCCAGCAATGGGAGTAGTAGGGGGCGGTGAGGCCTTCGCCGCATCGCAGCCGGCCACGGGAGGCGGGAGCACGAGGCACGACCGGCACTGGTTTGGGCGGCTGGAGCAAGAAGACCAGAGGTTGAAGAAGCACTACGGCCGTTGGATGGACATCGTACGGTCACTGGAGCTAGAATCGTGCATATTGACTAAGTTGACAAAGCCCTCCGTCACCGTCAACTTAGTAGGCCCACAAGTCAGCCTGCCACTAAGGTGGGTCCCATCTAGCAAGGGGTATTCATTTTTTTGTGCGTAATAAGGAGGCACTTCTGGTGTGTCCGAGCTGACAGTAGGGGGAACATTTTTTTCGCGAAATACGGTGGCCCATCGTGTGGGTCCCAGCAGTCAGGGCAAACGTTTTTTTCGCGATATACAGGTGGGCGTCCGGTGGGTCCCTGCTATGAGGTGGAGGAATAATTATTTTCTGCGTAATAAGGAGGCACTTCCTTGAGGCTGTCGTGGACCCAGCTGCCAGCCTCTCCACGTACAGTATTCTTCCGATGGAATTCGGTCGTTGACCACATTGACCACGCCGCGCCGATAGCACCACGGCGGTGGACGACGGCGAGGCCTGGGAAGGGGACGACGCGGAGCCGGGGAAGACGCGGCAGTGGATGCCCACGCGGAGAGGAGTACAAGGGTTCACTGGTTCGGCTGCGCTGCCGTCGCCGCAGAATAACAGGGGGTGTGGGTGAGTGGAGTCTAGGGATGGCCTGGCCAGCGGTGGGAGTAGTATGGGGGCGGTGAGGCCTCCACGGCAGCACAGCCGACCACGGGAGGCAGGAGCAGGCAGCACGACCGGCGCTGCTTTGGGCGGCTAGAGCAAGAAGACCAGAGGTTGAAGAAGCACTACGGTCGTTGGATGGACATCGTACGGTCAGTCGAGCTAGAATCGTGCATATTGACTAAGTTGACAAAGCCCTTCGTCCCCGTCAACTTAGTAGGCCCACTATACTGGGTCCCAGCTAGCAGGGGGAGTATTCATTTTTTTTGTGCGTAATAAGGAGGAACTTCCTTGCGTGCGAAGATATAGCTGGTGGGTCCGAGCTGTCAGCGGCGGTAACATTTTTTTCTCAAAACACAAAGGCCGTTTCGATGGGTCCCAGATGTCAGGTGGAGGAAATCATTATTTTGCGTGTAATAAGGAGTCATTTCCTTGCGTGCGGCCGTGGACCCAGCTGTCAGCCTCTCCATGTACAGTCCACTTCAGATGCATGTCGGTCGTTGACCACGCTGACCACGCCACGCCGAGAGCACCAGGGCGATGGACGACGGCAAGGCCTAGGAAGGGAATGACACGGAGGCAGGGAAGACTCGGCCGTTGTTTTTGTTTCCCACGCGGAGGGGAGTACGAATGTACGAGGGTTTACTGGTTCGTCTGTCATCAGCGGAGAATAACAGCAGGTGTGGGTGAGTAGAGGGATGACTAGGCCAACGATGGGAGTACGGTGGGGCGGTGAGGCCTGCGCGGCAGCACAGCCGGCCGCGGGGAGGAGGGAGCAGGTAGTCCCACCAGCGCTTGTTTGAGCAGCTGGAGCAGGAAGAGCAGAGATTGAAGAAGCACGACGGCCGTTGGATGGACATCCAACAGTATACAGGCCATCTATGGAAAGCCTCAAATCTGTGGAAAACAGCATACAGCCCATCTGCCATTATTTCAAATAATTTACAGCCCATTTGCTAACTCTTACGGGTTTTTTTGGAGCCCATATTCTTTATGTTAGCATTACAGCCCATATTGTGCCCACGGTTAAAAAATTATACGAAATTTTGCATATGTCGGTGCTGTCTGAACTGTTTTTAATCCCGAATTTTTGAGTCACATTCAGACTAATTTTAAAAATAAATGTATATCAATATAAAACCCAATAAATTGTCCACGCATAAACATCAATGCAATTTAAAATCTTGAAATGAAAAAAAAAGATATTTGAAAATAATTGCCGGTTTGATGTGTTTTAAAAATGTACAACCAATTTCTCATTACTGATAGGCCATTTTCTCGGCCAGCCGAATGAAGCTCTCCCCGTCTTGAAAGATTTGCAGCCCAGCAGGCCTGATAAAGTGACTTACTTGACAAATCACAAAAGAACTGGGCTAGCCATTTTCAGAAAGAAAAAAACTACTGGGCTGGTCTGTGGTAAACATAAAAGAAAAGGTTGTCTAGATAGGCCAGAGTGTCCCGCACAGCCCAGTTGACACCCTGCTTCCATCTCAAAAACAAATTAGATAAATGCCACTCCAATTATGGCGATTCATAAAAATGCCACTGCAATTTCCAAACTTTGAAAAATGCCACTGCAATTTTTGCAAACTTTGAAAAACGCCACTGCAGTTTGCAAACTTTGAAAAACGCCACTCCAGACTTCGAAAAATGCCACTAGAAATGGCATGAAATGGCATTTTTCAAAGTTTGGAAATTGAAGTGGCATTTCTCGGATACACCAGATTTGGAGTGGCCTTTATCAAATCACCCAAAACAAAAATAACTGAGTGAGCTACTAGGTCCCTGGTGTTAGCCGCTCGTTGTGCAATTCTCTCGTTTATTGACTATGTTGACAATGGCATGGGACCCAGATGTCAGAAATCCACTAGGAGGTGCCATTTTTTATTGGCTTGAAATAAGGAGGCACTTGCTTGCGTACTTCCATGACCTTGGCAGGTCCCTGCTGTCATCCTCTCCACGTACAATACCAGTTAGTCGTGCTTCAAAACTGATCGGCACGCCATTAAAAAAATAAAGGTCAATAACTAGCTAATGTGGCACCTCGGGCCAATGCGGCCAGATCGCATTTTGCATGAGAAATTACACACCATGTTTTGTTGACATGTGGTCCCGTTCCAACATATCAGTGAGACAACGGCGAGTAGTAGGAGTATTTCCAAACGGACGTGTAGGCCGGGGCGCCTCTTCATGAACCATGGCAAACTCGCAACCGTCCACCGACTCTTCGCCTTTCCCTCTCGATTTGGAACTGCTGTCGCACGCTCTTCCTCTCCCTCCTCCATTTTCCTTCAGCCATTCACCCTTTCTTCTGCCATTGTTCGATCGTCTTCTCCATGGAGGGAACAGGCCGGAAACGACCCCATTATTCTTGCCCCGATCTGAAAGATGACGTGGTGGAGGAACTCATTGATCGGTGCGACATCATCACCTCGGCTAGCATGGCAGGTTCGCTCAAGCCCATTCTCGACTCAACTAATAACATCATTACAAAGAACCCAAGAGTCAAGGAGCGGTTTGATCTCCCCTATCTTCTTCGTCGTGACTATGACACCCCAAAAATTTGGCCTTGTTTTAATGAATTAAAATTTTGCCAGGATTTGAAACTTTGAATTTCTGAGCTCCATTTTGTTTTTTTTTCATTTCCTTCCTTGTTATGATGAGTTTTTCCTAAAGAGAAAACTTTTCAAATGTGTTATTGGACTTGTCTAACCTCCCAAGAAAAACTTCCCTTTTACCAGTATAACTAATTATAAAATTAAGTTTCTTGATCTTTACTTTCTTGAAAATAGTTTTTCAAGGTTAAATGGCCATGTTTGAACTACAACCATTTGATAAATTCACTTAATATTCCAACCAAAATTTGGAGATGTCATGTGATGTTATTAAATCACTTTTGTACAAAAACATCTTTATTTCATGTAATATCTTAAGCTCTACAACCATCTTTGTCCTCTGGTCCAGTGGGCAATTTTGCACTACAACCCTTTTAAATAATTCTTTCTAGCCTCCACCAAAATTTTGGGATGTTGATAATAGCATATGATTCAACATTATGCAAAAACCTAGTGCTGTTCTTTGAAAATTTTGAGTGAATCAACCTCTTTGCCTTTCTGGTCCAGTCTTGTGATTTCTACTGCAACCCTAATTAATTTTGCTCCAAAGATCTTGTGCTTTCTCCTGCGTGTAGACAGCCCTACCAAATCCTTAAGTCCAGGAGCATGCACCCTTTGGATCATTTTTGGCTCATGAAATAATGTCATTTATTTCCTGTCCAGAATTGAGATTCTGCAAAACTTGCACTAGCAAGTTTGTGCTTTCCACCAACTAACCTCACCACCTTATCATTCATCTAAGGAGACCTTGATCTGGAGATTTTGGCCACCCCAAGTATTGCCTAGATGCCCTTGGCATTTCGACAAACACCCTGTGTGCATAGCCAGTTTTGGCATGGATTCAAGTTTGCACTGTGAACTTGCACCTCTGACCAAACAAGCATGTCCACTAGACTCCTAGTTGCTCCTAACCTCGATCTGGTAAACCCCAACCTCACCTGCGACCTGTAGCATGCCACGGCATTGTGTCGAACACCTCCCGTGCGTGCACTGGACGCGCCCAGAGCGCGCGTATTGCACGCTGCCGCGCCCGAGCCGACACGCTGGCCCCCCTGGCCTTGGCCCACACAGCAGCACCTCGACACTCGCTCCCCGCCTCGCAGCTACGCGCCAAGCCCCCTGGCACGCTACAGCGCCGCCGCCAGGGCGTTCTTGGCGGCACCCCGGCGTCCGCAGCGGCTCCAGCCACGGGCAGCGCCGCCCAAGCCCCTCCCGCTCGCCACCTGGCCCCTGGTGCAGCGCGAACTTATCCGCAGCCCTGTCCGCTAGCGCTCGTCGCCGCCACGATGCCCTGCAGCTACAAAAAGTCGGTCGCCGACGAGCTCATCCACGGCCGCCGCTGAACCACCTCGACTCGCCTATTTAAGGAGCCCCGAGCTCATCTCCGCACGCAGGCAGTCCCAAGCCACCTCCCGAGGACCCCATTGGCAGCCAATCGACCCGGGGAGGCCTCCTTCCTCATCTCCGGCAACCGCAGCCGCCGCCACCGCCCCGACCATTTCGGCACCACCAGGGCCTTCCCCTCTCCATTCTCTTCGCCAGAAACTTCCTCATCCTCCCGTGAACCCATCCCCCTACTCAATCTTGATCGGGAACCACCGTAGCCCCAAATCCACCTTGCTCCCGAAGCTTCCCTCCGCCGTGGAGCTTGCCGCCGGCGATATCCTCCACCTCCGACGACCCTACGACTACTGGAGTAACCTCCTCGGTCCCCGGAGTCCGATGGTGGCCTCAGCTTTCTGAACGGAGCCACCGTTCGCCGGCGATGATCGCCGGAGCCCCGCTCCACTCGGGCAGAGGAGGGAGACGACGCGGGCGACTGGTCAAACCTAACCAGTGGGCCAGGCGGGCCCACCGTCAGAGACCCAGCGCCGTCCACGCTGGATAAGTGGAAGCGTAAAGCTCCCCAGTGTGTTTTCCCTGCACCAAAAGCGTATTTCCCCCTGAGACGTTTTCTTTTTCCTGATTTTATTAAAAACAGATTTGACCAGAACTTTGACTGCCTATAACTTTTTAAATATAACTCCAAATGAATTAATTCATTTTCCTACCTTCCTCAAATTTGGTCTAGTTTATTTTAAGATTTATTTCGAAATTTTCCAAACAACTTTTTTGTACTGTTTTTGAAATGTGTGTTATTTGCATATTTATGAAATAGGAATTTCGGAGAGGAGAAAGGATCTTGCAAAAATCTTGGAATGCACCCTGCCCTTCCCCACCATGAAGGCAAGCATTCTGAACCCTGGCATAATGTTTTGGTGTGTTATTTGACACGTTTATAACACCACCTTATTTCGGAGGACTTGTTATTTCATGTGACATGATCATTTGCATGGAAGCATGTTAGTGATTTCCTTGCTGTTGGAATTGAATATTATCGTGATGGTAACCATCCTCATGTGCCTTGCATGCATGCCGGAAAGGAATCCGGGAAAGCCTCGGCCTTGGGTAGGCGTGAGCTTGTCGCCGGTCCCCGTCGGGACGGTTATGTCCGGTATGGCATGGCAAGGTATATTGAGTGGTGGTTTTGTTGATAAAAATATATTTGTTTCATGTCATGCAGGAAACTTATAAACCTCCTGAGTCGACCGTAGACCGAGTCTTGTTTCCCGTAACCCCCATACTTGCCTCGTACTACCACTTGTCCCTGCCACAGGTAGGGTATGGTTTAGTAAGTCGTCAACCCCTTTCAAGCACACACCGTACAGAGAGGCCATGGTGGAAGATATCGGTTGTAGCCGGTAGGCATGCCACCTGGTCCGGGGGCATGGGTGTTTCCGGTTGAGACCGAGAGGGGAGGCCACCCCTTAGAGCGCGCGATATAAATTTGATCCCATGCTACGCGAGGTTGTAGCCTCCCCACTTAGAGTTTGCTTAACAAGTGTCGCGGGTGATTCCAGACACCGATGAGTTAATCTGGTGTGTGCAAGTTAGGCGTGTTTTCTACTAAAAGGCCGTAGAGGGAATTAGTCCCGATGGACTAAAGGAATCCGTTACTCGTGGGTAAAGAGTACACCCTCTGCAGAGATTAAAACCTATTCGAATAGCCGTGTCCATGGTTAAGGATTACAGTCTGGGATGGGTCAAGTGTTGGTCTTAGTGTCGGTCTTCGGAGGAGAAACTGTTAAACCAAAACTTGGACCGTGGCTTGCGACTTGTGAAGAGCATGATTATTATCTTGTGTTGGACTAACCCATTGCATTTATTTATGTTATCAAGCATCTCTGGACAGTTCTACCTCTTGGATATTCATTGTGATTATTTTTCTTTTTAAGCCCTTTATGTGGTGTCGCTCAGACGCCCGACTGTGGCATTTCTTTTAAAAGCCCTTTATGCGGTGTCGCTCAGACGCCCGACTGCGGCATTTCTCTTAAAGCCCTTTATGCGGTGTCGCTCAGATGCCCGACTGCGGCATTTCTTTTAAAGCCCTTTATGTGGTGTCGCTCAGACGCCCGACTGCGGCATTTTTATTCCCACTCTATTACTGCTTATTCAGGTTGCATGATAAAAATCTACTTGCATGCATAAAAGACAATTTATTTATGACTGACGGTGTGATCATAGAATTTTTTTTAGTGCATGTTTATCAATCATATTATACCTGTGTTCTTAATGTTTGCGAGTACATTCAAAGTACTCACTGGCTTGTCCCTGGCTATTGACTTGGCCAGATTTCTGCATGGAGAGGAGCGTTGCGGTGACAGCCCTGGAAACTAAGCAACGGTGATAGCAGCCTCGCGAAGATAGGAGTTGACCTGGTTAGCTGTTCCTGTGGGAAATGGAGTCCCATAGACGCTGATGTCTTATAAACCGCTTCCGCCATCAACCACTAGAAACCCAATTGTTGCACTCACAGGCCAGAATGGTCTTGTACCACATATGTTGTATTTTTGCTTGGAATTTCTGTATCAAGTGGAACCTCATCAGCTAACAGTAATCCTGGGGCTGATGAGCACGACGGTCTTTTCCTGGAAATTTATACCCGGAAAACCCGGTCGTGACAGTGACCCTGATGACTGGCGCCGGCATGACGGAGGCCTCGCCCTATGCAAGTTGATGCCGCTTGATAATGATATGTATGATGTTAAGATGCCATCGCTTGAGGGCAAGCCTTGGGCGGGCGCAAATGGAGATTGGGTTGTTTACATTGGGTCCAACTGCGAGTGGGAACTTGTGAATGTGTACACTCGTCACCGGGCTCCACTTCCA
Source organism: Triticum urartu (assembly GCF_003073215.2). NCBI lineage: Eukaryota > Viridiplantae > Streptophyta > Magnoliopsida > Poales > Poaceae > Triticum > Triticum urartu. Next base: position 198,230,881 of record NC_053023.1, read on the forward strand.
AAAATCTCAGCACACTGCCCAGAGGTTGAGCACACCGGTAATGTACGCGCGTTCAAATATGATCATGGTGATTGTCTTCTACGGAAGATAGCAATTTGTCGAGTTCCCAACCGCTCTTGGAATTACAACAACTATGAAGTTGTTTCTATCTTCGACAAGCTTGTTGCCATCCTTAGTGGTTTGACTCGATGGACATTGCTCAAAAATCAGTTTCTGTGCACGAATGAGTACTGTGATGCAATTCAATACGAGGGCCTTGTGTTTGCTGCCACCACTCGTGGCACTCTTTTTGCATGGTATCCTCGTAGTTTCGGTACGTTTGTCTTCCACCGTAATTATAATTGTTTCATTCACATGCATGCGGGTTAGCAAGTTTCCCTTTACTAATTAACCTTCTTCTTGTGTTTCCAAGGTCCTGTGAACATCCCACCACCTATACTTGAAACAATTTATAACCAAGGGGGAGATGCCGATGGTGATGATCACGAGCAGCGCCCATATACTCTGTGGCGCCTAGCAACTAATTCCGATGGATCACCTCTTCTTGTGTGTATACAGCCCACTGATGATGTTACTTCTAAGGAAGCAGGTGTCTCCCATGGTCGCACTATCCGGACCTATTCCAACACCCGTTGCATGGTATTCAGGATGGATACTAGTGTGCTAGCGCCAACTCCTTCTCCCTGGTATAGAATTGATAGTCTTGGAGAAAACTCGCTCTTCCTTGGACAAAACTATCCGATGATGGTGAAAGGCGATCCAACTACTGTTGACACATTTATGAGAAGTAACTGTGTCTATACCTCGAACATTTGGGTGGTTCCCTACCCTGGTACTGATATAGTAGGCCGCTTCAGCCTGGATGATCAGTCCTGCGTTGGTCTCCAGATCGACAACGGATGGCCCGTCCCAGAGAATCACTTGTGGTTCAAAGCAAGCGTTTCCAACGCCGCGGAATGGTTGAGTTGAAGTTCATTTCATGGCTTGTTATTTGTTGTGTGGTGAAAACTTTAGTATTTATAATGTATCCTCGTTGTCGATGTGGGTTGATGACCTGTTGTATGTAATAAAATGATATGTGATAAACTTACTAAATTTATGAATGGCTTTCGAGTCGCTTCTCTGAGTGAGTGGTGCGACGAGGCAAAAAAATATTTTCCGAATACATAATTGTACGTGCATTGCAACAGGTTATCGGATGAGGACAATCAACAATAGTAGTACACTATTTGTACTAGCTTCACATGCTTCGCGCATCGGGCGGGTGTTTTTACTGTAGCCATATGTTAATGTGTTCGCTGTACGTAACCAGCACCTCGAATCCTCGATACTAGTAGTATATAGTAGGAGTAAGTAGTAGGAGTAGTAGGGTGGCATGGGCCAGAACAAGCATTCACGTCCAGGAGTACGGCACACGCCACCACCACGACATCCATCTGACACCATATTATTTCTTGGAGTCCGTGCTAGAGCAATCTCTTCAACCTCGTCATTTCTCTAACTTCAGCCATCGTGCGGCGGGCGAGGAGGGGGTTTGCCGATAGTTGGTTTCCTTAACTGCGGTCCCACTTGTAAGGCTAACTCCAACGCACGACCCCAAACGGACCTTCGTTTTGCACGAACTCCAACGATAATTTTGACAAGAAAAGCAAGACCAAAGAAAACAAGAACCACAAGAATACATTTTACTACTCCTGTAAGTTGGATTAGTGCCTTCTCGATGCATTCATTGTTGATCTGCGGAGGCTCGATCTTGCGTGCTTCTTTCTTCTTCGAGTGTAAATAAGTAGACGTTGCTTCCTCGCATCTAGTCTCATGTCTAGCCTCTATTCTAGTAGGAGTATCAACAAGTGCACTAATCTCATCCGAGAGCAGAACCGAAGATTTGGTCGGGTTCTTCCTCCTTTTGCCGACACGTGGGACATCCAGCATCCAGGTCGTGTCATGAAAGAAAATATAGTGGTAGTTGAAGCCACGAGATGTGCATCTTGGGTTAAACTATAAATAGAATCTTACTACTCTTGAGTAACTCCCAAAGCGGGAACCGAAGATCTTTATTGGATTTGTTTTCATCACCAGCACGTCGAGGTGAAAGATGTGCAGGTTCAGTGGGTCCTCTTGCGTTTTCACTGACATGTGGGGCCGCATGTGAGAAAACAGACGATGGGCTCCACGCGTCCGCTGACTGGCTGAGAAGAGAGATAGAGGAGGGCTAAGCACGGACTGCAGGAAATTTGTTCTACGTACCTCGATATAGGCTCGATATAGTGGGGTGGCATGGGCCATAACTAGCATTCACGTCTAGCAGTACGACACACGCCACCCGCACGATTCCCATCCGACACCAATTTTGTTGGAGTCCGTCCTACATCCATCTCTTCTCCCTCCTGTTTTCTCAGCCATCGCGCGGTGGGCGGGGTAGGGGTTTGCCGATAGTCGGTTTGCTCAACTGCGGTCCCACTTGTAAGTGAAAATGCAACACCGCACGCATTCCCGCTTGAGCGGCATGCCGGACCAACCGTGTGGGGTTGCGACGTGAACACGGCAGGCTTTTCCTTTTGAACTCGTAACTTGTAAATTTTGGTTCTACTCCATGGCACGACCGATAGATAGAAAATAACAATTTTGCCTAGAGTAATGAGAAGTTTGGTTCTGGCGCCGTTCATGCATGGAGTAAGTACGAAAATTATGAAGTTGATGCAAAAGGTAAGATAATTATTGTAGTATCATATACTACTCCATGGATTTGATGGAAAGATAAAAATACATATGGATCCATCAACGTTCAACGACATCCTCACGCCCTAGTGCGTCGGGTCACCAACCGACGTGTGAGGAGCAGCGGCATTGGCGGCGAGCTCAACGTGCTTCTGAACAGTGCCGTCCAAGGTTGCCCTACGCTCCAAGAAGGCCAGCATCCTATCATCCTCCTCTTGCATGTAGTAGTCCTCGTGGACAATTTGCGCGTAGACGTGGGTGATTATGTCGATGGTGTCTTGCTACGCCAGGCGCTGCACGCCGAGCGCGACCTCGAGGTGGACATTCTCCGGCGCGACGCCAGGTAGTCGCAGGGCCACCAGTGCGTCGAAGAGGTTGTTACCATAGTGGCCGTTGAGGGTGGCATGTCTCGCAGAGCCTGGGTGCGTCGGCTGGAGGCTTACGTCAAAGTCGTCCACAAGCTCCTTGACGATGGCGAACTTGTCGAGGAAACCGACGAGGACCTCGTCAAACAAGGAGATGAAGCTGTCGTCCAAGCGGCCCCTCACCTTGGCGGCCTCAAGCAATACTACCTGGAGACGTTCCTCGGTGCCGGGCCCCAGGCCGGCGTCATGGACCATCTGGCACAGCTGGCTGATGCTCGCGCTCATCGCCTCCATGGGTCTAGCGTAGCTTCTAGTCAACTGATCTTGCGATTCGAGTGATCACTCATCCCTTGGTTAGCGTGCGTAGGTGCGTAGGATTTCGTACTACTCCTCGGCCCTCTACTGCACCTGCCTTTGGCTGTATGATAGGTGGGCCAGCCACCCCCTGGGGCCACGTGTCATTCACCCAAAGGCAGTTGCTATAAGTTAATGAAGCTGCGTCCCCCTCCGTGATGGTGCAGTATAGTCATCTCACCAGACCTCTAGTTGGGGCCAAACGAGAGAAGTTTGATGTTTACTGGTTTATTGGTCCCCTTTGCATTTTGCGCCAAGTTTTGACCTTTGATTTAACTGATAAAATGTTAATGCATGTAAACAAAAATGTTGTGTAAGTCACCTTACGAAAACCAAATAATCCCAAAATACTTAGGCACGGTGCATTAACTCCCTCCTTGTTTCTTATTTCGTGATATATCAACCAATGAGAGATGTGGGTTGTGCATGCTTTCAATGACTTGAGACTACCAAACATGACATGCAGTGTTTAGTTCATTGCATGTAATCCTATTAGTACTCTAGTTAGGAGTAGCAAAAAATCATTAAGTTCTCTCGCCGATAGGAATAAAACACCATGTATTTATTTACAGAGGGAGTAGTACATTTTTGGTGACATGCATTACTAGATATTGCTAGTCAAATACTAAAATCCAGATGGACGTGGTAGTACTCCTAAATCCAGACGGTGGTGCTACTAGTACTAGTAGTAGTACTACCAATGTAGGAGTAGTAGTAGGAGTACTAGCACTGTACTATCCGTTGGTCAAATTATTACGTGCTGCTCCTCACAGTGAAGTGACAAGACCCTACGCCGGAGATGGCACCTGAGTATAGGCGCCATGTTCGGCATACCATAGTCAGCCTCACCGTCTACAGTCACTATCATCATGGATGTAGAGCTAGCCTGCTTACAACTAGCCATGTTCGACATAATTTCCCGTGCGTAGATGCCCGTGCATTGCACGAAACACCAAGATTGGGGGTGGACGGCTCCGGCAGCGGCCATCGCGCTAGATTTTTCCACGGCCTTCCACTCCTAGATGTGGTGGGGAGGAGATGAGGCTGATTGTGAGAGAGAATGAGTTGTATGTAAATAGGGAACAAGTGCGGGCATCTTTTTGCAAAAATGGAGAAGCTTGGTTTGTATGCGTCAGATCTAGATCCGACGGCTATTGGTGAAAGATGGGAGGCACAACATCATCACCAACTCAGGACCTGTTTGATTCGCAGGATTTTGAAAACGCAGGAATAGGACATGACAATATTACAAGTTTCAAACTGATATTACAAATGTTAGGAGTAATGCTACATCTACGAAGATGGAATTACTAGGAAGTTTACGTCAGAACTTTCGTTACTTTAGGTGGATGCAGCATTATCGTACAAACTAAAATCCACCGCCCTAACAAGTCACTAATGGGCAAATAAGTTTTCGAGTCTCTGGCCACTTGATGTTTCAAAAACAAATTCAGCTTCCGCGGAGAAATGAGCTCCACCGTGTACCCGCGCGGGTGTGGCTGGGCACGAAGCGTGAGTACGTGCACGGTGCACCTATTCTCTTCTTGTATACGTACACCACCTACGTGGGGTTGTGTGAGAGAGATACAAACCTAGAGAGATATAGTGTGTGCGTTCTTGAGAGATTTTTTTGTGTGGGGGGGGGTCAATCAAAAAATTTAACATATGCAATGTGTGTGAAATAGAGTCCCGGATATAACATATATATATAGGGGCGATCCATGAGAAGAGAGTTGAGGTATCATCGGCTTGAGGTGTCCATAGAATCGAAGAGAGGGATGATGTGTGTGTGTGCGCGCGCGATCGATAAAGAGTGCCATCAAATTTGTGTGTGCCCACGTCAAAGATATAGAGTGGCTGGCCTACTGGAACGTGAGATGGGACATGTGCAGTTTGTCTCTGCGGCATAGATACCTACCTGCAGCGCTCGACTATCGGTGTGTGGTGGGGGAAGAGGGAGGCCCAGTTAACTATCACTAGTAGAAAAAGGGTCAATCGTGAAGCACATTTGTGCCGGTTCCAACGGCTAGCCGGGCCGCTTTCATTAGTACCGGTTCGTGGCTAACCTTTAGCACCGGTTCGTGCCACGAACCGGTACTAATGAGAGTGGTGGCAGGATGTTGTCAGAATGGGGCCCCTCCAGCCCCTTTAGTACCGGTTCTTGGCACAAACCGGTACTAAAGGTCGTCCTACATAAACCCTTCGTCCACCCGAGCTCGCTCTATTCTTCCCCTTTTCCCCTCTCCTCTCTGTTCTTCCCCTCTTCCTCTCAAGCTCATCACACATTTTGCCCAAAATTTGTCAACATTTGAAGGCCCCCATCCATTCAAATGATCACAAAGGTTAGCAACTTTGTCCTTTCATCTCTCATTGCTAGATTAGCTCTTGCAATGCTTTATATAGTGATTAATTTGTGAGTTTAGTAATTTGGGAGGAAATATATATATGTGCTAGTATTTGATTTATATGCAATTTGAGGTCAAAAATAACACTTAGTTTGCATATGTAGGTGTGGTTTACTTAGTGCCTTCTAAATCTCCGTCGTAACCACCGTCGATCGCCCGCACCGTCCCGTCGCCGGCACCACCTTGTGGTGAGCCTCTTGTTCATGAAATTTTATATAAAAATTGATGTTTGTGTGATTTGGATATATAGTTACTCGTATAATTATCTTACCCGTACATTGTTTGTTATACATATAGTGCCATGGTTTTGATATCCGTCCCCGTCGGCCCTAGTCCTTGTTATGATTCGGATGTGGTATGTTATATTCTCTTTTAAAACTAGTTGCATTTCGTGTTTATGACAAATTATGCCCATCAAGTTGACATAGAAATTTTTTCTAGGAGGTATCTGAACCTGAAATTCCAACCGACCCTATTGCCGAGAGGTTAAATTTAGTTGAAAGAGAAAACGAGTACTTGAAAGAAAAATTGAAAAGAATTGAGGGGGAGAAGATGGAATTGGAGTTGCATGTTGCCGATGTCGTCGATGATCACAAGATCAAGATGGAGAAAATGCGCTTGAAGATTAGAAAGATTAGAAAATATGCCATCGATAGTGAGGCTTGGTATCATTATGCTGTTGGATCCATTGTTACCTTAGTTGCAATCTTGATCGTATTTGTTGTTGCATTTAAATGCTTTAGCTAGAGAGTTATTTGTTTGTTGCATTTAAGTGTTGTATGAACTTTATGTATGAACTTGTATTAATTTCTTCTATTCGGTGTTGTGTAATGAAGATGAGCCGGCAATGGATGTACGATGACCGATGCTCTCCCCAGTTCATTGAGGGCGTGCGTACTTTTCTGCTTGCGGCTGAGGCAAACAAGCAGGTGGATGGTTTTATGCCTTCTCCATGTGCTCGCTGTAAGAATGGTCACAATTACTCTACGTCAAGAACCATTCACATCCACCTGTTTAAGACCGGTTTCATGCCCCATTATAATGTTTGGACCAAGCATGGAGAAAGAGGGGTTATGATGGAAGACAATGAAGAAGAAGAGGACGACGGTAGCTATCCTGGCCATGGGTCCCTGAATACGATGATACAACAATGGGGGAAGAAGCTGAGCCGGTAATGCGGGAAGAAGCTGAGCCGGCAATGCGGGAAGAAGCTGAAGAAGAGGCATCAGATGAGCCCGTTGATGATCTAGGTCGGGCCATTGCCGATGCAAAGAGAAACTGCGCAAGTGATTTGGAGAAGAAGAAGTTGCAGCGCATGTTAGAGGATCACAAAAAATTGTTGTACCCGAATTGCGTAGGTGACAAGAAAAAGCTGGGCACCACACTGGAATTGCTGCAATGGAAGGCAGAGAATGGTGTATCTGACAAGGGATTTGGAAAGTTGCTGGTAATGATAAAGGATATGCTTCCAAAGGACAACGAATTGCCCGAGAGTACGTACGAAGCAAAGAAGGTTGTCTGCCCTCTAGGGTTAGAGGTGCAGAAGATACATGCATGCCCTAATGATTGCATCCTCTACCGCGGTGAGTACGAGGATTTGAACGCTTGCCCGGTATGTGGTGCATTGCGCTATAAGATCTACCGCGATGACCCTAGTGATGTCAAGGGCCGGCGCCCCAGGAAGAAGATTCCTGCCAAGGTGATGTGGTATGCTCCTATAATACCACGGTTGAAACGTTTGTTCCAAAACAAAGAGCATGCCAAGGCGATGCGATGGCACAGAGAAGACCGTAAGAAAGACGGAAAGTTGAGAGTACCCGCTGACGGGTCGCAGTGGAGAAAAATCGAAAGAAAGTACGGGAAGGAGTTTGCAGATGACGCAAGGAGCGTATGGTTTGGTCTAAGCGCAGATGGCATTAATCCTTTTGGGGAGCAGAGCAGCAACCATAGCACCTGGCCTGTGACTCTATGTTTGTATAACCTTCCTCCTTGGTTGTGCATGAAGCGGAAGTTCATTATGATGCCAGTGCTCATCCAAGGCCCTAAGCAACCCGGCAACGACATTGATGTGTACCTAAGGCCATTAGTTGAAGAACTCTTACAACTGTGGAATGGAACAGGTGTACGTGCGTGGGATGAGCACATGGGGGAAGAATTTGACCTAAAGGCGTTGTTGTTCGTGACCATCAATGATTGGCCTGCTCTCAGTAACCTTTCAGGACAGACAAACAAGGGATACCGCGCATGCACGCACTGTTTGGACGATACCGACAGTATATATTTGGCTAATTGTAAGAAGAATGTGTACCTGGGACATCGTCGATTTCTTCCGAGCAGGCATCCCGTAAGAAAGAAAGGCAAGCATTTCAAAGGTGGTCTTTGGAAAGGGTCCTGGTGGACAACCTGTTCCGAATGACGCTGACGGACGCGCACCCATGTGGAAGAAGAAATCTATATTTTGGGACCTGCCCTATTGGAAAGACCTCGAGGTCCGCTCCGCAATCGACGTGATGCACGTGACGAAGAATCTTTGTGTGACCCTGCTTGGCTTCTTGGGCGTGTATGGGAAGACAAAAGATACACCTGAGGCACGGGAGGACCGTGCACGGAAAAGATGGCATACATCAGGGTCATGCAAGCTACGCTCTTACCAAAGAAGAGAAGGAAATCTTCTTTGAATGCCTGCTCAGTATTAAGGTACCGTCTGGCTTCTCGTCGAATATAAAGGGAATAATAAACATGGTAGAGAAAAAGTTCCAGAACCTGAAGTCTCATGACTGCCACATGATTATGACGCAACTGCTTCCCGTTGCATTGAGGGGGCTTCTACCGGAAAACATTCGATTAGCCATTGTGAAGCTATGTGCATTTCTCAATGCAATCTCTCAGAAGGTAATCGATCCAGAAATCATATCAAGGTTACAGAATGATTTGGTGCAATGTCTTGTCAGTTTCGAGTTGGTGTTCCCACCATCCTTCTTCAACATCATGACGCACGTCCTAGTTCACCTATGTGAAGAGATTAACATTTTGGGTCCTGTATTTCTACACAATATGTTCCCCTTTGAGAGGTTCATGGGAGTCTTAAAGAAATATGTTCATAACCGTGCTAGGCCAGACGGAAGCATCTCCAAGGGCCGTCAAAATGAGGAGGTCATTGAGTTTTGTATTGACTTTATTCCTGACCTTAAGCCGATTGGTGTTCCTGAATCACGGCATAAGGGCAGACTGGATGGAAAAGGCACGCTAGGAGGGGAACAAATAATATGTATGGACGGACATTCTCTCACTGAAGCACACTACACAGTTCTACGGAATTCCGCCTTGGTGGCTCCGTATATGGATGAACACAAGAATTTGCTACGCTCCAAACACCCGGAGCGGTCTGATGACTGGATTACACGTGAACAAACCAGGAGTTTCGCCAGCTGGTTGCAAGCACGTACCATGCATGACACCTCTATTGAAGTTGACCTGTACTTGCTGTCCCAGTTACCATCTTAGAATATAATGACTTTTAAAGGGTACGAGATAAATGGTAATACATTTTACACGATCGCCCAAGATAAGAAGAGCACCAACCAAAATAGTGGTGTCCGCTTTGATGCAGAAACCAAGACGGGAAAGGAAACATATTATGGTTATATACAGGACATATGGGAACTTGACTATCGACGTGGTTTGAAGGTCCCTTTGTTTCGGTGCAAATGGGTCAATATGACACGAGGCGGGGTAAAGGAAGACCCGTAGTACGGAATGACAACAGTGGATCTCAACAATCTTGCGTATGCAGACGAACCATTCGTCCTAGCCAATGATGTGGCACAGGTTTTCTATGTGAAGGACATGTCTACCAAGCCAAGAAAAAGAAAAGATAAGGAAGCGAATGCATCGTACGATGAGTCAAAGCGGCACATAGTTCTTTCTGGGAAGAGAAACATCGTGGGAGTGGATGAAAAGACAGACAAGTCAGAAGATTATGAAAAGTTTGATGAAATTGCGCCATTCACAGTGAATATTGACCCGAGCATCCCGTTAAATGATGAATATTTTCCATGGCTACGACGCAAAGGGACACACGCAAAGAAAAAGTTTCACACCCAAAGATCTGGGATGTGATCGGCTTAGCTATGATCACTTTCTTCTGTGTTTCACACCCAGGAGGGAATCTCTGTAATAGTTAGGGTAGCTAGTTATGTGTTTTGGCATTTGAAACGCGAAGAAATTTTATGTGCAAGCAAATTCTTTCATGCATTTATTGATTTTTTCAGCTAAATGACCCTGAAATTGAAAAGCATTTCAAATGAACTCAGAAAAGGATGAAAGTTGGCATGGTATCATAATTTCACCCACATAGCATGTGCAAAAAAGTAGAGAGGGTTACCGCAAAAACTGGATACACTTCATGTACAAAATGGACAATCTGTTTCGAAGTATCAGGGTTTCGGACGAAAACTCATCCGTTACAAAGGAATTTCATTTTTAAATAACTTAAGCATTACCAAGTTGAATATAATGATAAAACACACTAATATTAAACATAAGAAAAAAGAATCACTGGAAAATGTATTTTTAAAGTTAAGTTATTCACAAACTAATGATTCACACAAATTTCAAATAATTCAAAATTTAAACTATTCAAATTTAAAAACTACCGGCACTAACTGAAAGTTTCTAAAAACTATCAAAAATATTCACAAAGAAACTCTAAATACAGCAAAAAACAACTAAAAATAAATAAAACAAAATAAATAAAGCAGAAAAGAAAAAACTAAATGAAAAAAGCCCGCCTACCGGGCCACAGCGGCCTGCATACGACTAGAAACCCAACCTGTCTTTGGGCCAGGATGCAGGCCCGCAAGCCCAATAGGCCCCACAGGGCAGAGTAGCAGAGGTAGGCCCAGAAGGCCTGCTTTAGAGAGGAGCTCGAGACAGCAGTGGCGGCGGGGCTTATAAGCAGGTGTGAGCGCCCTTCGGCTAGCGAGGTGGGACTAAACTTCTGCGCCCCTCGCCTGGCAGCGCACCCCCTTTAGTATCGGGTCGTGGCACCAACCGGTACTAAAGGGGGGCCTTTAGTACCGGTTGGAGCCAGGAACCGGTACTAAAGGGGGGTGCTTCCCCCCGCTTGGCCTGGCCAAAACAGGCCTTTAGTACCGGTTGGTGGCTCCAACCGGTACTAAAGGTGTCCCCTATATAAGAAACACTTCGAAAATTTTCAGTTTCTCATCTCCCACTTCTCTCTGCCGCCGCCCCGTCCCGCGC